>NW_026715121.1:0-20852 GCF_029784015.1 Lycium ferocissimum | reverse complement strand
GCCAGTCTTTTTCCAAATTTCCACGTCTCTTTTTCCCAAAAACATCACGCACCTAAGTAGAACCCATGGAACCTCAATTCCTACCATTCCGACTTATTCCCGATTTCTCCGAATACGCTCAAAATGCGAGGTATAACAGTAACATATCCTGAAGAGTCTGAATGGTACGTTTAGCTTGTCCATCAGTCTGTGGATGAAATGCCGTGCTAAGGCTCACATGAGTCCCCAAACCCTCTTGGAAGGACTTCCAGAAATTAGCAAATCGAGTTCTCTGTCTGAGATAATAGATACCGAAACACCATGAAGTCGCACTATCTCTTTAACATAGAGCTTTGCATAATCTTCTGCCACATACGTCGTTCTGACTGGTAAGAAATGAGCTGACTTCATAAGTCTATACACAATCACCCATATGGAATCATACGTACGTTGAGAACGGGGTAAGCCTGTAATAAAGTCCATGTTAATTACTTCCCACTTCCAAGTTGGGATTTCTATAGCTTGCAACAATCCGCCCGGCTTTTGGTGCTCGATATTCACTTGTAGACAATTGGGACATTGAGCTACAAATTCTGCCATATCTTTCTTCATCCCATTCCACCAATACATGGATTTAAGATCATGATACATTTTCGTTGCTCCGGGGTGGATAGAATAACGGGAACAGTGAGCTTCTTAATATCAGTGGCGTAAATCATCCATTAGGAACATGACTTGTCTCGATATCGGAGAACTCCGTCTCCTGCAATCTCGATTGATATCTCTCTTTTTCTGAGGGAGTGTATCTCTGTCTTTACGCACTAGCATGGGATCTTCGTATTGTCGCTCTTTCACTTCCACTACTAGCGATGAAACCCTGAATTCCGAATGGTAGTTCCCACCACTGAGTCCACTACTCGAACTCCTAGGCTAGCTAACTGTTGGAGCTCACGAGCTATCTCTCTTTTCTCTGGTTGTACATCACGGTACTTCCCATAGAGCACACGGCTAAGAGCATCACCCAACATTTGCCTTTTCGGGTGATATAGAATATCAACATCGTAATCCTTTAGCAATTCCAGCCATCGTCGTTGCCCAGCAATTCTAACTCATTCTGATTGAAGATATACTGAAGGCTTTTATGATCTGTGTAAATATCCACATGGACGCCATACAAGTAATGTCTCCATATTTTTAATGCATGAATCACTGCAGCCAGTTCAAGATCATGGGTTGGATAATTCTTTTCATGTTTTCGTAATTGCCTTGAAGCATACGCAATCACCTTGCCAGAGTTGCATTAATACATCCTAGCCCGATGCCTGAAGATCGCAATATACAACATAACCTTCCAATCCCTCGGGAAGTGTCAGGACTGGCGCAGAAGTCAATCTATCTTTTAGCTCTTGAAAACTACGTTCACAAGCATTTGTTCATTGAAACTTTGCTGATTTCTGGGTTAGCTTTGTAAGTGGCGTAGAAATAGAAGAGAAACTTTCAACAAATCTTCGGTAATAACCTGCTAAGCCCAGAAAGCTACGAAACCTCCATGGGAGTTGTGGGCCTTGGCCAAGTCTTCACAGCCTCAATCTTTTGGTACCTACCTGAATACCATCGGCTGAAACAATGTGCCCCAGAAATGTCACTGAGTTTAACCAGAACTCACACTTAGAAAATTTTGCAAATAACTCTCGAGTTTGAAGAACTCTAAGAACGACAGAAATGATACATGCGTTTCCGCTGGATCTTGAATACACCAAGATATCGTCGATGAATACAACCACAAACAAATCTAGAAAAGGGCTGAACACATCGTTCATCAAATCCATGAACACTGCCGGTGCATTAATTAGCCCAAATGACATTACCTGGAACTCGAAATGGCCATATCTTGGTCTGAAGGCCGTCTTAGGGATATCTTTCTCCCTAACTCTCACTTGATGATACCCGGATCTCAAATCTATCTTCGAAAACCATTTGGCACCTTGTAATTGATCCAATAAGTCATCAATCCTCGGAAGAGGATATTTATTCTTAATCGTCACCTTATTCAATTATCGGCAGTCAATGCACATTCTCAAAGAGCCGTCTTTCTTTCGAACAAACAACACGGGTGCTCCCAACGGGACGAACTGAAGCCTAATAAAGCCTTTCTCGACCAAGTCTTTCAATTTCCCTTTCAATTCTTTCAATTAAGGAGCCGTTCTGAGAGGAATAGATATAGGCTTAGTGTACGGCACACATCAATAGCAAAAGCAATCTCCCCGGCTACGGAGGAAGGCCTAGAAGCTCTTCCGGAACACATCCGGAAATTCATTCACTACGGAACTCACCGGAAGAGTCGGCGGTTCGGCATCGCATCTTGAACCCGCACTAGATGATAAATGCAACCTTTTGTAATCATTTTCTTGCCTTTAGATAGAAATAAACCTACCCTTTGAGTGACGCCGTGTTTCCTTTCCATTCTAAAGCGGGTTCTCCCGAAAATTGGAAACGAATCATTTTCATTCTACAATCGACATTGGCATAGCAAGAAGCTAACCAATCCATGCCCATAATAACGTCAAAATCCACCATTTTTAACTCATGCAAGTCAATCATAGTACGACGATCACAAATCACAATTACATAATTTCTATATGCTCGACTCGGCTAGCTATTACCGATTCACCAAAGGTTGTGGACACCTCAAAAGGTTTAATCGACTCCGGTTTGATTCTAAATCGATCCGCAATATACGGAGTAACATATGACAATGTGGAGCCAGGATCTATCAAAGCATATACATCATGAGAAAATACTGATAATATACCTGTGACAATATCAGGAGAAGACTCAAGATCTTGGCATCCAGTCAAAGAAAAAATACGGTGCTGAGGACCGCTAGAACTGGGGGCTCTCCCCACCCTCTACCATGGTCGACTGGCGCATGTGAACCTGGCCCCATAGGGCGCATAGATGATGAAGATCTGGCTATCGACCCTGAAGGCTGGGTCCTACCTCTACCACCAACTGAGGGGCAATCACGCATAATATGGCCTGGCCGACCACATGAATAGCAAACCTCTGAACCCAATCGGCACTGACCCCAATGTAACTTCCCACACTGGGAACATCGTGGTACGGGTGGCCTCGCCTGACCCGAATCACCTCTGAACTGAGATCCCGAAAAGCTCTGACTCGGCCCGGGATGAGTAGATCTATCAAATCTCTGGCCTGAAAACCGTGGAGGCGCACTAATCATAGAATGGCCTGAATGCCTCGAAAACTGTTGTCTGTGCCCGCCTCTATACTCACTCATCGGACCCGAAGATCTAGCCCTCTTGTTATGCCATCTATCATGCTCACGCTCACTTCTTTGTTGTTGCAGGCTTTCTTCTAAGTTTTGAGCATGGGCTTGAATGCGTGAAATATTCATATTGTCCTGAAGGGACGCGGTCAAGCATCTATCCATCAAATGTGGCCCTAGGCCCTTCACAAACCAGTGCACTCAGTCACCCATATCCGCTACCATGGCCGAAGTATACCTAGCCAAGAAATTGAAGCGGAGACTATACTCTAGAGCACTCATGGTCCCTTGCCTCAAATTTAAGAACTTGTCGGCTCTAGCTCGCCGAACTTCTGGAGGTAAATAATGTTGGAGAAATGCATCCACAAATTCTTGCCATACCAGGGGAGGTGCATTGGCTCCCCGTGAAGCCATCCAGACCGTGTACCAAGGAACTGCGACATCTCTCAATCTATAAGATGCTAACTCCACCGATTCGGTGTCCGAAGCATGTATCAATGAAGCGTCCTCAACATACCATCAATGAAATTCTGAGAGTCCTCATCTGGCTTTGATCCAAAGAATTTCGGAGGGTTTAAGCTAATAAAATCATGGGCTCTTGCACTAACAGCCCTATTACCTTGCCCTGAACTTTGCCGCTGAGTCTGGGCAGCAACCAATTGAGTAAGAAAATGAATGGCCTCTTTTACATCTTGGCCCGAAGCATCTGGTGGAGGAGCCGGAGGTGCTGGAGCTGGGGCGGAGGCTCCCTCATGCTCCTCTAATATAGGCACTGAACGAGAGGACTGAGATTGAGCAGCACTCTGGGACTCACTTTCCTCTACTACCGGTGGCGGTGCTCTTTCAGCTCGCTTTTCTGCCACCGTCTTGCCCTTTTGGGCCTGCCGTAGCCTTTTCTTTCACAGGCATTTCTGAAATACACAACACACGGTTAAGAAACAAGAAGTTCTTATATCATAGCTCCATCGCACGATTCTTATGAAGAAAGAAGGTCGTTCATTCCTAAAATGCCCGCAGCTTCTTGTTTATAAGTGTGGCGAGCAACACACCCATAACCAAGACTCTACTAGACACGGCTCGTAGACACACCCTAGGACTGAACTGCTCTGATACCACTTTTATCACGACCCAATCGGAGGGCCGTGACGAGCACCCGGTGCTAGCCCACCCGGGCACCCCTTAACATACTTTCACATCACATCTAGGTGAGCCACATAGCTAAATCATGCTTTCATTCATCATTCATATTAATCCCATTGGGCAACAATACATCTATATCATCATTAACAACTACGCCCGTATAAATGTACATAAGCCGACGAGGCTAGCAAAATAACATCCCAAAATATAGGCCGACAAGGCAAAACTGTTATACCCCGTATTTTGGTGCGTTCGGGTAATTTGAGATAATTGTGACTAATTAAGGACAAGATCATATTTTGATCTTATTGGTACATAAGTTGGTTATGGAAATTTTGGGTGTGGAAATATGAGGAAAGGATAGGGGTAAAAAGGGAAACTCACCAAGTGTCTTAAGGAAATATTGGGAAAGGCTAAGGGCAAAATTGGAATTGGCAAATTATGTGTTCATGAAAAAAAAAGAGAGAAAAGAAAAAGAAGAAAGAAAATAGAAACAAGGTATGTTCCATGCACGTGGAATGTGTGCCATGAACATGACCCTTTAATAAATGGGCACATGGATGAAAACAATTCATCATATGTTCATTTGGATAATTCAAGAAACTAGGAGAAAGAGAAGTAAAGAAGATGAAGGACAAAAAAAAAACAAGGCCATTTCGGCCATGGCTATGGAAAAATAGCCATTGGAAATCTTGCTTCAAAAATTAGTTTCTTCCTGTATTCTCACTAATTCAAGGGTCCTCTACAACGTGGTATAGTTGTTTTGGAAGATAGGTCGTTCGTTTCGTCGTTTTTGCACTCTAGTCAAGTGAAGAAGTTAGAAGGAAAATGTATGAGTTAATTCCTTTTTATATGTTATGAAGGGTTCATTTATGTTATAGTTTGTGGAAATGGAAGAAAATCATGAAACCATGCAAGTTGGAAGCTTTAGTGTGGCCGTGTGTGTGCATGTTGTGTAGAAAAGATGAACTAAATTTTATATGGTGATTTGGTTGTTGTTGATAAGTATTCTAAGATGAAAATGAGAATTTGATGATTCAAGTTGGAGTTGAGATTAGTGTGTGTGTAGCCGTGTGTGTGTGTTGTGTGTAGGAATGATGAAATAATTTTATGTAGTATTTTGGTAGTTGTCATTATGTATTTTATGATGGAAATGAGAGTTTGACCATTTAAATTGATGTTGGACTAGTTGTGGGTTGATTTGGAAGCTAATGTGAATGTAGTGTCATTTCTTGTAATTGTGCAAATAATGTAGTTAACATGCTAGTTGCTAATGTAGTTCATGAATTTGGAAGATGAAAAGGTGTTGTGAACGTCCACGTTGGAAGTTGGAAGTTTTGGGTAGAATATGGTTTTGGTGGAATTGTTGGGATATTGTGTAGATTGTTTAAAATGTTCTTGAATTATGTTTGAATGATCTCAAATTAGTGGATGAATATGTAAACGTTGATGTTGGTTTGAATGTGCGCAATTGGGTTGAAAGTTGACATACTATGTAGTAAGGAAGACTACTTATGTTGGAATGCGTTTTGGATTGGTTATTGATATTGTTGGTGTTGTTATTGATATTTTGGCCGAGTTAGATTCTCGGGGATGTTTTATTTATAGGGGAGATGCTGCCCAAATTTTCGTAGACAAGTGTTACTTAAGATTGAATGCTTAAATGCTTATATGTTAATGTTTGGTACTTGTGATCAATTGTAGATTTTGGAGGAAACAGGATTTGAATTTGGACAAGCGTAAAAGGAAAATAAGGTATGTAAAGCTCCACCCTTCCTTCTCTTGGCATATCCTAGATGTAATAGGTTTGAATTCGGACCTCGGGGACGACTCTACTCTCTTTGGAATCTACGTCCAAATTTACCCCTTTTTCATTCAGTAGAATTGAATTAAATATTTTGTGAACAATTGGAAAAATTGTTTAAACATCCAGATTTTGCGCAAATTGAATCCGACTACCCTAAAACTCTTATAAGTGATGTCATGAAGCCTAAAGTACGTAATATGTGTTCACCATCTCATTTGACCGAGGTGGGCCCACTATTCCAGAGTTTTTCTGTATTATTCCGCTTGACTTGTTTTTGGGTAAAATTCAAAGGAAACTCTTGGCTACTTTCTCTAACTACTATATGACAGTCATTGTAATTATTTTATAGGGTCACACAATATATTCTGAAATATGAAGAAGATTTCAAAATGATTATTTTGACATAAACCGTCGTGACATCCGAAAGACATACATTAGGATCATCGCTCAACCTTGCTTATATGATTCGCCATTTGAATTATGCTATCGAGTTTCTGTAAATGTCTTATATTTTGATATGCACAAATAATTCCAGAAGTTTTAATTTGATATAATCCCCCGCGGCATCCGAAAGGTACGTGCTATGACTATTGTCACGACCCAGCTCCGTGGGCCGTGACTGGTGCCCTACCTAGGCACCCAAACAGACTTACGAACCAAATCATCAGAATACCGCGCGATCGGATTCAACAGACGTTATTCTTACTGATAGTCGAAAGCAGATATCATACAAATGCGGTCCTGAGCGGGCACCCGTGTCAAACATCACATCAGAATCAAAATTGGCGGAATGTACATCGCCCAGACACACTCGTGCAAACAAATGGGCCATATCGGCCATAGCAGCACACGGGGTCGCTTAAGGACGCAAATCAAAATCATATACAGACAAACCGGAATCACACACAGCCAGACTGGACCCACGACCCACAAACATGACTACAGGCCTCTACAAACAGAACAAAACAGAACATACGAACATATGACGGGACAGGGCCCCGCCGTACCCAAACAGTAGCAAATGTACAGAATATCCAACGCAGAGCATATATGCCAAAAGTGGGCTCCGGATCGAGGGGAGCACTCCAAAGTAGCAGAATAGGTAGCCTAAACCGGGGAATCACCCAACCGAGCACCTGTACCTGCGCGGCATGAAACGCAGCCCCCACAGAAAGGAGGGTCAGTACGGAAAAGTACTGAGTATGTAAAGCAGAAGGTACAGTAATCCGAACCATAACTGGAGTGAGAAGATACAGAATAAATACAGAAATAACAGAACCAAACCTGTGCGGAATGCAAATGTGCAGAATGCAAATAAAAATCATGCATAGGCTCTTAGAACGTGGTCACCCCCTGACGCTGGTGCCACAACACATCATACTCACGAGGAAGCTTTCAAATCTCCGTACATCTCCGAACAAATCACAATATCACACACATCATCAAATATAACAAAGGCCATATCACATCATAACTCCAAAACGGTAACCGGCCCTATGGCGAGGTCACGGAAACCGTAACACATCATACAGCCGAATATATCACAGTGCACGATCAAAACCGGCCGGGTACCGCGAACGAAATCATAATAGTCGGCACGAGCGAGAGTAGTGCAAGAAATCATATGCATATTAAAGTAAGTTCCAAAACTCGGCACATAATTTCATATACGAATTCATTAGTATCAAAATCTCAAAAGCGAGTATCAAATAAATCGGAAATTAGTGTACAGAGGTTGCGGACTTTTAGTTATCAAGTTTTCGAAAAACATACCGTAAGCTATTCTCGGAAAATATAGTAGCGCTCATAGTGACGAGCGTTCAAATACATAATAAGGCATTCGAACGGACCTTAGGATTGTAAGCAAATGTTTCCTTTTCGGATCGTACGGAAATGAGTCAGACAAACTAAATAAAGGAAGTCTCGGGACTTGCGGGCCCACCTCGGGGCAAGCCGGGGCGGCGGACATAATTTACAAACATTAGGCTCCATAAGATTATCCGGGAAAGTTTCGGAGCCATTTGGATTCATTCACGAAAGATACAAAGGTTTATGCGTTCTTATATCCAAAGGTAAGCATTTTGAATCAATTACACTGAATGAATAGTAACCAAAAGCAAACTCGGATTTTTGGGAGCAGAATTAGTCCCGAGGTTCCGTTTTCGGCCTAGTAGGCCTAGGACATGCCAGATGAAGGAAAGGTGAGCGTTACATACCTCGCGGACGTCTTGTGCTCGCTTAATCTCCAATCCCGTTTCGTCAAAAATCTGCAAATGGTCATCTTTACCAGTTACTATTCATGAGAGTTAACATTCAATCCTTGGTTTCTATTTGGCTACCGGAATTTCGGCAGCATTTCCCCTATAAGTATAACACCCCCGAGATTCAACTCGGCTCCAAGCAACCAACAACAACCCAACAACAACATCAATAACATTAATAATCACAACATAATACAACTAGTCAACTTTCCAACATAAGGCAATAGTTTCCATTCCGACTTCACACTTATCATCCAATATCAACGTTTTCCTACTTATCTACTAATTCAAAACCATTCAAATACAATTCGAACACATTTCTTATTATTTGACCAAATATACCGAATTTCCATCAAACCATAATCCATCCAAAACTTCCAATTTTTCAACACAAATTTCCATAACACGTTTCCAACTTCCGAATTCCTTAGCAACAACCATAATTCACATTCACAATCTTACTTTCATCATTATATAAAAATGATATCAAATTCACATAGATTTCTCATAACAACATACAACCAACTTTCAAGCTAACTTAATTCATTAAACCTTCCTTTACATCACAAAGGCAACAACAACATAATTAACGTACTAAATAAATTTAATTCATCTTCTCCCACCAAAGCAACATCACACGGCCACACATACTTGCACACACCACACGGCCTCATGCACACACAACACAATTTCCATAATTCTCATTCCATTCCAACCATAACCACAAGTAGATTACAATACAAAATTCAATTCATCATAGCCATGAAACACATATGTATACACGGCCATACACACCTTTCACACACACCATGCACACACACACACACATCATAATCCCATAATCTTCATGCCACTCTAACCACTATAACATGTGAACCTATTCCATAACATAAAACATATAATTCTTACCTTTTTCTTCAAACTTCCACTTGCCAACACAAGCACCTTCTTACCAAAAATTCTATACCATGTTGAAGAGTAGCTTGAACTTAGTAGGAATTCAACAAGAGATGAATTTTTAAACCAAGGATTTTAGGCTCAAGAATTTTTTTCTTTTTTCTTCTTTTCTTTTCCTTTGGAGCCGATTGCTCCTCCTCTTCTTCTTGTTGATTTCTTTTGTTTTTTTCTTGAAGTTTCTTGAACCTTACCTTCTTAATATAATTAATCACATGGATTAATCATATGGGTTGGGCCAAGCCACCCTATGGCCGGCCACCCCTTCTCTTTGGGCTTGATTTTTTTTCTTTTTTTTTTTTTGGCCCAACAATTGGCTAAGTTTCATAACTTCATGGAACAAATTTTCCAAAATTCGATTTTGCCCTTAACCTTCCTCGATAATTCCGCACTAATGTTTCCATAGTCGACATATTCATACTAACAAGATCCAAATATGGCCTTATTTCTTACAAGCAAAAATTATTCCAAACTTTCCAAATGTGCAAAAATGCCCGGATGTAACAACTATCGTCTGATTTCTTTCCTAAATGACCTGCCGCTCGGATTATTCTGTCGAGTCTTTGTAAATATTTTATGATGCATAAGTTTCTCACTACTCCACTCGTGGATGCCTCAATGCTTCCTTCACTGAGCCCGGGCCAGGATATGTTATCACGCGTATTCCTTTGCATTGTTCGCCGTGCCTCGATGTGAGGGGCGGTATATATATGTACATGGTTTGTGGAGTATGCTTGTGCCATGTACACACTCGATATGATATGATATGGCCATCGATATGTTATGATATGTGCACATTCGGATATGATATGATATGTACGGAGCTATTCCCTACTCCGGAGTATGATGTGTTGTGGCGCCGGTGTCGGGGGCGACCACGTTACGTTCACCGAGTCCCATAACGGGGCCGGCTATGGCATATTTTCTTTTATGCATCGTCTATGTTTATGAGTAAGCATTTCTGATACTCCGGTTATGGCATTTATATTCTGTATCGTTGTTCAGGTTACCATTCTGTTTATTGATCTTTATGCTTTACATACTCAGTACATATTTCGTACTGACCCCCTGTTCTTCGGGGGCTGCGTTTCATGCCGCGCAGGTACACCCAGATGAGTACAGGCTATTATAGAAGATGTTCCAGCAGCGTTGGCAAGCTCCATTTGCTCCGGGAGTGCTGTCGAGTCAAGTGTGTGTGCTATGTGTTCTGGTTATCTGTTAGAGACTTTGCAGACGGAGTCATGGGTTCTGAATGTCGGTTTGGTGAGCGGCTCCATCAGCCGACGTGTCATTCTGTATTTTGTAAATAAATTCCATATGATTACAGATTCTGTCAATTTGTAAACAACAAAAGAATATTTCCAAAAACATTTGCTGTATTTGTTATTTTATCTGATTAGGAGTCCGAGGGGTTATGTCCGTAATAAGAGTCAGTGGGTTCGCTCGGCTCCGAATGTGGGGTCGGGTGCCCATCACACCCTAGTAAGGTTAGGGTGTGACAGTGTGTATCGAGCGGTCTCCCCTGGGGGTTGTCTGCAAAGTCGTGTCCAGTAGAGTCCTGTTTATGGTGTGAAGCGTGCCACATTTATAAACAGGAGGCTACGGGGCATCTACGGATTGTTGACTGTTATACCCCGTATTTTGCGCGTTCGGATAGTTTGGGATAATTATAACAAGTCAAGGACAATGCTATGTATTAATCTTGTTTGACACATAAGTTGGCTATGAAAATTTTGGATGTGGAAATATTGGAAAAGGCTAAGGGCAAAATTGGAATTTCAAAAATTAGTTTCATGAATTACTAAAATTATGGACTAAGTAATTGGGCTTGAAAAAAAAAAAAACAAGCCAAGCCCAAGTGAGAGGCCCAACCGGCCATAGGGTGAAAAAGGAAAGAAAATGGGCCAAGCCCATGAAATTAAAATTGGTAATATAAGGGAAAAGAGGGGGGCCAAGTGGACATTCAAGAAACTTCAAGAAAAAATTGAGAAAGGAGAAAGAAAGAAAGAAGGAGAATAACAACCATGGCCATTCGGCCATGGTCCTCAAATTTTGTCCCCTTAAATTTTGTTCCCAAAAATTATTTTCTTGTCGTATTCCTACTAATTCAAGGGTCCTCTACAACGTGGTATAATTATTTCGGAAGATAAGTCGTTCGTTTCGTCGTTTGGACAATTTGGTGGAGTGAAGAAGTTGAGAGAAAAAGGTATGATTCAATCCTTTTTTATAGGTTATAAAGGCTTTGTTGAGGTTGTAGTACGTGGTAATGAGTAGAATTCATGGAAATATGGACGTTTGCATGGTATTTATATATGCATGTATATGGTTGTGTGTGTATGTTGTTGTATAGGTAGGATGAGTTGAAGTTTATGATGTATTATAGTGGTGGTCATTATGGAAATTGTATTGGAAAGGAAAGTTGAATGAAAATGGGATGAAGTTGAAAATGTGCATGTTGGCCGTGGCCTATATGTGGATGGAATGGTGATGGATTTATTTTGTTCAACATGTTAGTTGTGTTGTTGCGATCATGACGATGTGAATGAAGCATATATGGGGTAAGTTGGCATGAAAATGAAATGTAGATGTTATATCCGGCATTTTTGCATATTTGGAAAACTTGAACATAATTTTGGTTTGTGAGAAATAAGGCCAAATTTGGATTTTTCCTAGTAAGTGTATGCCGGTTATGGAAATTTGAACGTGAAAACGCCGAATAAGGCCTAAGGGCAAAATTGGAATTTTGGAAATTTATTTCGGAAATTTGCAAAACATGATTTATGAAGGTTTGGGCTTGGAAAAAAAAATAAGAAATAAGGCCCAAGTGAGGGAGGCCCAACCGGCCACTATGTGGCCCAATTCATGTGTAATTAATTTTTGCATGTGATAATTTATTAATATAAGGGAGTGGTGGTTCAAGAAGCTTCAAGAAAATTAAAAGAAAAATCAAGAAAAGTTGAGAGGAGAAAGAACAAGAGGATCGGCCAAGGAGAAAGAAAGAGAGAAAAAGAAGAAAAAAATTTGTGGAGCTCTAATCTTTGCCTTAAAAATCTTGTTCTTTTGAATTTATAACAAGTTCAAAGCGCTCTTCAACGTAGCATAATTGGTTTGGCGGAAAAGCTTCGTTTGTGGAAGATTGAAATTTCAAGAAAGGTAAGATTTTTATGCTCTTGAATTATGAAATGAGTTTATATGTTATTATGTTTGGAATTGGATGAAGATTTTGGAATTATGGTGTGCATGTGTGTGAGGTGAGTGTGTAGGCCGTGTATGTGTGTGCATGTGTGGCCGTGTGTGTGTGTGTGATTATATAAGTGATATGTGTTGAATTTTATGTTATATTATGGTTGTGGTTATGATGGAATTAATATTGGAAATGAAGGATGGATGAAGTTGATAGAATACGGAAATGTTGATGTTGGCCGTGAGCCATGGTGAATTGAAATGGTGACGAATTGTGTTGTTTAATGTGTTAGATGTGTAGTTATGATCCTTGTATTGTAAGCGTAAGAAAAATGATGCGGGTTTGCATGAAAATGGAATGTGGAAGTTTATGTCGCTTTAGTATGAATTCATGAACAATGGAAACAAAGTGTTTAAGGTGTAAAATATGATTAAGGTTGATGAATTTGGATGATGGAAATGAGTTATGAACTTGTATGTTAAAGATTGGGAGAATTGGATAAATTGTGATTTTGGTGGAAAGTTTACATGTTTTGTACACTTTATGTATATCTTGTATATGTGTGGTAGAAATGATTATGATATGTTTCCGAATGGAATTATAACGATCTTGATTAGTCCGTTGAGATTGAATTGGAAATACGAGGGTGAAGATGGAAGTTATGACATTATGTTAGAAAGATGACCAAATAGGTCATATTGCGTTTATTGTGTTTGTTGGTATTGTTGTTGGTTGTTGTTGGTTATTCTGAGCCGAGACTAAGTCTCGGGGATGTCATAATTATAGGGGAAGTGCTTTAAAAATTTCGGTAGCCAAGTATAACCCCAAGTTGAAATATTAGTTTGCATGAATAGTAATTGGTAAGAATGACCATTTGCGGTTTTTTGGACGAAACGGGAAGTGAGATTTGACAAGCGTAAGGCGCAATCCGAGGTATGTAAAGCCTTGCCCCTTTTTCCTTGGCATGTTCTGAGTCTGACAGGCTTGACAGCGAGCCTCGATGACACTTCTGTTTGTCACAATTCGAGATTGAAATTAGCGCAAAATCGCTCAGTAAGATTGAACCAATTTCTTCTTTGACCTATAAGAGTGTAACTTCCATAAATGGAGTCGAAACACTCTAAAATGATTATGGACGACTCCCTAAGGTTCATTATCTATAATTTACGTACTTTATTATGATTGGGTCCGAGGTGGGCCCACAATACCCTGAAACTCCCGGTAAGGTCCAAATCGATCCGTTTCGTCGTTTTCGTAGATAACTCTTAATTATGTTACGTCCGCTAACTAATGAGCATTATGACCTAGTCTTCGAGTCCGAATATTATTCGACCTACGGTACGATTCGGATACTACGTTCGATATGATCCGCCTATTCGATCGATTTGACTTATCTTCCGAACTACTTCGGTTTGATTACGTACGTATGTCGGTCCGTATGTATATGGTTTCTCATGGATACGTTCGTGGATGTCTCAATGCTTCCTTCCTGCGCCGGGCCGGAGTTCGTGCAATTCGTGCACTTCACTCGCATTATTCACCGCGTCCCTCGGATTGTGCGGGCCGGGATACGTCCGTATGTCGATTCGGATCCGATTATGATTATGATCGATTATGTGATATTATGGGGATGGCGGCCAGGATGGCATTTGATCTGATTCTGTCTGTCCACCGCGTCCCGTACTACGAGGGCCGGGTTCTGTTACCGCGTCCCTTATGAAGGGGCCGGGATCTGTCTGTATGTGATTAAGATCTGATTTCTGATATGTCTGTCTGTATGTAATTATGACTGCGCATAATTAATAATGCATTCGATTACGTACGTGGTATGGATTATGACTCTGTCTGTCACTTTTCTGAAAATCCGATTTGAACTCTGATTCTGTCTGACACATTTCTGTACGTCTGATCGATTCTGATTCTGTCTGCCACACATTTGAAATCTGGTTCTGTCTGAAATTCCGTCTGTACGCTCTGTGAGTCTGACCCTGTATGAACCCGACTCTGTCCGCTCTACTTCCGTATTATTCGTCTGTTACGATTTTACGTATCTGCTTCTGGTTATTATATTTATGTATGTTATGTTTCCGCTTTACATACTCGGTACATCTTCGTACTGACCCCCTTGCTTCTCGGGGGCTGTGTTACATGCCCACAGGTACGGACGGACAGCGTGATCCGTCTCCGGTATAGGACTTCAGTCTTTGTTGAAGAGCTCCCTTTGATCCGGAGCTGATATTTTTGGTATATATTTTTCTGTTGCTCATATGTTCTGTATATATATATGACTATTTGGGTACGGCGGGGCCCTGTCCCGTCTTCCGATTCTGTTCTGTATGTTAGAGGTCTGCAGACATATCTGTGAGGTGTGGGTTATCACTGTCTGGGTAGGTATGTGTGTTATGCAACTCTGTCTGATATAATAGCCCTAACGGCCTCTGTACAGGTTTATGTATGTATATATGTATGTTCGTATGATGTATGTTATGTCTGTATGGATTTATGTATGACTGAGCAGATTAGCTATCCGGTATGTCGGATCTGTTAGGTAGGTACGTCTGGGTGTCCAAGTAGGACACCAGTCACGGCCCACGGGGTTGGGTCGTGACAGTAGAGAATTATGTCATATTAATATGATTTTATGATATTGAGATAATGAAGTTGTTAAGGTGTAGATTGTTGTGGTTGGAGATGAATTAGCAAATAGAAAATGTGTTGGAATGGTTTGGTTGCATATATAAGAATCTTGAATTGAATATGGAAACCGATGGAATTGTTAAGTATTGGATATATAGCTTGGAATGCTCTTAGTTTATGTTTGAATGATCTGAAATTAGCATGTGGATATGAAAATATTGACTTTGATATATGAATGCAAAGTTAGTTTGGAAGTTGTTGTTTTATGTAGAAAGAAGACTATTGGTGTTAGTAAGCGATTCTAATCAATAATTGATGTTGTTGGTATGGTTGTTGTTGATATTCTGGCCGAGTTAAATTCTCGGGGTGTCATATTTATAGGGGAGGTGCTTTGCCGATTTCTTAGGCAAATACTAACCAAAGTTGGAATTTTGAATCTCATGAATAGTAATTGGTAAATGTAACCATTTGTAGGTTTTTGGACGAAACGGGATTTGGATTTTGGCAAGCGCAAAGGACAAGAAAGGTATGTAAAGCTCTCCCATTCCTTCTCTTGGCATGTCTTAGATGTACTAGGTTTGAATTTGGACCTCGGGGATAACTCTACTCCTCGGAATCCACGTCCAAAAACGCCCCTTTTTCGTTCGGTAGAATTGAATTGAACTTTGTACGAATAGTTATAAAAGTTGTCTAACCCCTCAGAACTTGTGTGTCACACCCCGATCTTACTAGGGTGTGATGGGCACCCGACCCCATATTCGGAGCCGAGCGAACCCGCTGACTCTTATTGCACATATGAACTACGTCGTTTTTTTTTTTCAACTAGCAATAACATAAATAGCACAAATACGAATATAGGCTAATAAGCTTTACGATCATACTATACAGCGACGGGGACAATCAGGAGTACAATAGCTACTGTACATATCGTTCACGAGCCTCTAAACATAGTACACAATATACATAGGAAGGGCCGAGGCATCTTTGCCGTGCCCGAATATGTACACAAAAGTAGTACCAAGGGACCGGGGCTCCGAAACAACCGGAGCGCTGCAAAGATCTTGGCGAGGAACTCCTAGGAATCGGTCCGGGCATGCCTGCCGACTGCGCGGCATGAAACGCGGCGCCACATGAAGGGGCGTCGGTACGAATAGTGTACAAGAGTATGTAAGACATAGAAAATAACATAAACAAGAGCATAGATTATAAGTAACAATATCGTGGGGTCATGGATATATGCGAGGTAAGAATGTAACACAGTGCATAGGAACACCTTTTCGGGCCGGATATCATGCATGCTTGTTTTTCCTTTTTGAAAACAAAACATTTCTTTCCATAGGCATAGAAAATAGAATTTATGTCATAGTATCATAGCATGGCGTAAAATATCATAGCATCATAGCATAGCATAGTATATCATAGTATCATAGCATAGCATAGTATATCATAGTATCATAGCATAGCATAGTATATCATAGCACCGAATAGGAGTGTCGGCTCGCCCACATAGTATAATTCCCGCGTCCGGGCATCCCGCGTCCGGGATGATATCAAGTCAAGTACGGATACATGCACCGTGAGTACGGCCCGGCGCCCGCGCGCTCGGGATAATTTTTCCCAGCTTTCCCCAAATACATTTTTATACATATAAATATATATACCATAGCATGCGGGGGAGCCCAAAGAAAATCATGTACTTATCGGAGTGACGTAAGGTCGGAAAACCTCCGATCGCTTTATGGAGTAATCATGGTCGCTTTGTCTCACCTTGAAGGGACGATGATCATAAGGCGAGACTATCAACATAGAACGTGTCATAGCATATCGGGTTATAGACATGGCATAGCTGACATCGTAGAATCATAGGTAACAGGGAATCATAGTCACCATAGAATCATAGGTATCGTAGAATCATAGTAGTCATAGGATCACAGTCTTCATAGGATCGTAGTCGTCATGGGATCATAGTATTCATAGGATCATAGGCATCGTAGAATCATAGTCATTGCTTTAGTCATTAAGACTTTTAATATTGTAAAACTGGGTTTTTGAAGAAAAAGAATATTTTGGAAAACATTTGTAAACTTTTAGAAAAGAAAATCATGCATTGGGGTTAAGGGTTTAATTAAAACAATTCTTATTTAGTAGTCGAAAAGATGTCCAAAAGTTTCCTTAAATTATAGAATGAAAGTAAGCTAAATGGAACAATAGGAGAGAGATTCGGGAATAGTGGGCCCACCTCGAGTCAAACGAGGCGGCGTATCAAATTTACGTATATTACATTCATGGCGTCACTTGGGAGGGTCTTAGAGTAATCGAGTCTTATTTGGGTAAGTTACGGATGTCCCGAAGTTTTTCCAACATTTTATGCAAGTTCTAATTCAATTCTCTTTTGAATGAATAGTAGTTAATTTCAATCTCGGATTTCTAGAGTTAGGAAAGTCCCCGAGGCGCGAAATCAAGCCTACACGTCTAAGACATGCCAAAGAAAAAATAAAGTCTTACATACCTCTTTTCGCTCCTTATGGCACTCCAAATTCAAGCTCCAACTTCGCCAAAATCTACAAATTGGTCATGTTTACCAAACATGATTAGTGCCTTTTAAATTGAATTCGTAAAACAACAACTTGTCTACCGAAATTTCGGCAAGCACTTCCTCCCATGTAAATACATCGTTTCCCAGAATCATCTTAGCCAATTCTCATCAACAACAATCCGGGAATTCAACCCGGCCAAACTATCAATCATAATATCGCAACCATATTAACAATTTCCAATTTCCATCCAAGATACATTCTAACAACTTAGTCAATATACTACTTCCATCAAGACCTTCCAACTCCAATGAAAACAATAACAACCTACTAATTCATATACCAACAATATCATACAAGTCTCTCATTAGCTTCCATGCATGCAAGAACATTATATTCAATTCAAGTACTTCAATCACAAGTCTCCAACTTCTACAACTTCACAAGATTGTTATGCATTCATTAGCAACATAGTATCCACAACACAACAACAACCAAAACACTAAATAATATTAGCTCCTCTTCTTTCATCATTCAACACATACACGGCTACACATACTACTATACCACACGGCCACATCATATATGCACACAACTACAACCTTTCCAAAATCATTCAATTTCCATTATCCACTTAGCATTCACAACAACAACAACCATGTATTAGATAGAATAGTTAAATCATCATTCCTACACACACACACCATAGGTACACGGCCACATACACACTACACATTACAATTTCCAACTTCCACTAATTCATTCAACTTTCACTTCTAATACAAATTCATACAACTACAACTAGATTACCACATAAAATTCAATTCATAGTTCCTACACCTATACATATATACACGGCCAAGTACTATATTTCTCTCCTTCATAAATTTCATCCATTTTAGCATACCACAACACATATAAGCCATATATAATACACAAAACACGATTAATTCTCACCTTTCTTCTTCACTTCTCACTTGGCTACAACTTGGCAACTTGTATGATTGTGAGTTCTTCTTGCTTCACAACAACTCCACCTTGTTAAGGACCCTCTACTTGGTAAAAAATAATTTTTGAAGGAATTTTTTATCAATTTTCCCTTGGAATTTCTCTCTTGGCCGAAAGGCCCATAGGTTTTCTTCTTCTTTTCTCTTCTTCTTATTTCATGAAATTTCTAGAGAATTATGGAGCAAGGATGACTTGGTCATCCATTTATTGACCAAATTTCATTCAAGGTGGGCTTGGACCCTATGCATGGCGGTTGGGCCTTCAAATTTTCTTTAAAAAATTTCAGAGCCCAATCATCAAGCTAGTTCTTGTCATTCATGAAAACAAATTTTTCCCGTTTCCAAATTTGCCCTTCGTCTTTCTCCATATTTCCACGGTCATATTGCGAATTTTCCTTTTATGCCCTTGGCCTTTCTTAATAATCCCGCTTCTAAATGCTTCATAAGCCATTCATATACTTAACAAAATAAAAATAAGGCCTTGCTTGTCGTCCTCCCGCAATTGTCTTGAATTATCCGATTGCACAAAAATGCGGCATATAACATTGTGCAAATGAAATCCGACTACCTTAAAATCCCCATAGATGATGTTATGAAGTTTAGCATACGTAGTTTACATACGCCACCTCATTTGGTCGAGGTGGGCCCATTTTATCCGAATTTTTCCTAATATCCTATTTAAACTACCTTTGAATGTAAACTAAAGAAAACTTTTTAACTACCTTTCTAAGTTCTTCAGAATAACTGTTATAATTATTTTATTAAGTCTTATGACCCACCTTGAGATTTAGCGCGGAAAAGGCTTTTGACACGAACCATTCTGATGTCCGAAAGACTTATGTTTCGACTATTGTCAAACGCTCACTATAAGGTCTGCCCTTTGAGTTACGCTATCGAGTCTCTGTATATGTTTTCCATTTTGATATACACAAATGATCCCTAAAGTTCTGTTTCGAAAAGAATTCTCCGCGGTCATTAAAAGGTATATGCTATGCTTCGTTCAGACCCTTTTTTTTCGATATGTCGTTTGATTATTCCGTCTGATCGCTGTAGATGCTGTACATTTGATATTGCATTTAGTTTCTCACTACTCCACTCGTGGATGCCTCAATGCTTCTTCAACGAGCCGAGCAGGGATATGTTATCACGCATATTCCTTTGCATTGTTCGCGTGCCTCGGTGTGAGGGGCGGTACATATGTACATGGGTTGTGGAGTATGCTGTGCCATGTACACACTCTGATATGATATGATATGATATGATATGGCCATCTGATATGCTATGATATGTGCACATTCTGATATGATACGATATGTTGTGGCGCCGGCGTCGGCGACCACTTTGCTCGTTGCCGAGTCCCATGATGAGGGTCGGCTATCGCATGTTTTCTGCTATACATCCCGTTTATGTTCTATGAGTAAACATTTCGATACACGGTTATTACTTTTTTATGTTCTCGCATATTCCCGTTTAGTCATAATTACTTTTGTTGGTCTCTATCTTTACATACTCGGTACATATTCAATGTACCGACCCCCGTTCTTCGAAATTTTGCGTTTCATGCCGCGCGGTACACCCAGATGAGTACGGGCTTTGTAGGGAGATGTCCCAGCGGCGTTGGCAAGCTCCATTTGCTCCTGGAGTGCTGCCGTGTCAGATTATGCATGATATGTGTTCTGACTGTTTGTTAGAGACTTTGCAGACAGCGTTGTGGTTGTGGATGTTAGTTTTGTAGGCGGCCCCCCCGGCCGTCATGTCATTCTGTATTATGCCATAAATTCCATATGATTAAAGATTCTGTCGATTTGTAAACTACAAAGGATTTTTCCAAAATGTTTGTTGTATTTTTCATTTTTGTCTGATTAAGAGTCCGAAAGTTTATGTACGTAATGTGAGTCCGCCGGTTCGCCGCCCGCACACGGGGTCGGTGCCCATCACACCCTAGTAAAATCGGGGGGTGAAAAAGGTGGTTTATCGAGGTGGGGCTTTAGGGGGTTTCCCCAAAGTCGTGCCCAAAATAGGAAGGTTTCCTCCCCGGGGGGAAGGGGGCCACATTATAA
>NW_026715120.1:0-20366 GCF_029784015.1 Lycium ferocissimum | reverse complement strand
TGATTGTTTTATGTAAAAGAGTTACAATTTCTTGAGTTATCTTGATGGTAGCCACAGAGTTGTTAAGAGAAATGAAAAAGGAGAAGGAGTGAAAATCCTGGAGAGAATTAGGTTTTCATTTCGGTAAGGATATTTGGGTAATACAAAAATAATATTTGGGATAAAATAGTAAAAACTTGGTCAAACCTAAAATGCTTATAAACTGAAAAATAAGTTTTGGGGATGACCAACTTATAACTTTTCACTTATTTTGGCTTATAAGCATTTAAATTTTACCAAAACACGTAGATAAGTCAAAAATGTTTATAAAGTAGCTTGACCAACATGCGAGGGGCAGCCAAACACCCTCTAGTTTATTTTCTGAATTAGTTCAAGTGGGCTAATTTAGTGAATGATTAGACTCTCCTGTGTATCCATTTGCTTTTCCTTTTTTTTTTTTGTAAAAAAAAATATATATATATTTCTTTTCGTCCAAAGGACTCCATTTGCTTAATTATTTACACTATCAAACTGTTTGATGGATTAACGGGAAAACATCACTCCTTGCAGCTTGCATCAATTAATCCTAATATTTGCACTTTGCATCCTTGAAAAAAAAAAAAAATCATGATCTAACAATTGTTACCATGTTATGTTTTAGTGCTTTTGATAACCAAAATATCTTACAAAAACACTAAATACAAGTAATGATAGTTTTCTTTGGCTACAAGTTAATAAAATACAAATCGATATATAAATTTCGATCAACTCGTTCAACGATTCATTTTTTCGTTGGGATAAAATAAGTAGATGCAAAGCATAAATAAAGTCCACATAATGAATTAAAGCATTTTTTCCTTTTGAAAACTGAGTAGACTCCAAATCAGATGAAAATTTTAAATGAATTAACAAGATACAAGACAAAGGCAAGATTATTCTCTTATTCTGTCTAATAATAGTTTAATTGCCAAATCATGTGTAAGTGCAACTATATTATTATTTCTGTAACTAGGTGCAAACTTTATGCTTCTAAAGGGCCTTTTTAGGAAGAGATAAGGATACAATCAACTAACTAAGACTTAGTTCGTTTATTTAATCAACCTCGTGGACTTTAATTCATTTTGTATTATTAATTATCCAACTTAACAAAAATCAAGATGCTTTATTTCTTTTCACCTTTTAATAATCTTTCGCTACTTTCTTCTGGCTTTTGGGCAGTGTTGGGTAATTTGTTGACACAAGGATACTGCTTTCCTGTGTTTCTTCTAATTTTGCTGAAGTTAATTTCAGAAATTAATTGCATTCTAATTGTTTAATTATACAAGGCATAATATAATATTCAGTTTTCTTTTTTGGTGCAAAATTAAATATTCAGTTGGATTCTCTGCCCAGTGGATAATATGCACACGGCGGATTAGAGTATTTTGAGTTGGACACCACTTCCTTTATATATTCCTACCTTTTTTTGTTCTCTATTTTTTTCCTCTTCTTTTTTTAAGAATATTTTTTTATAATATCGAAATATTATGGGGCTAATCTTTAGATCATCCACTACCTTAAAAATCAGATTACTAGGACTTAATTATCAGGCTCAATCTGCATAGCTCAATGGTCAAAATTGTAACCTAAGTCACGAATCATCAGCCTTGCAATTCAAGTAAGCCGGGCTTAAAGGGTCGTGATGCAGGTATAAGGTGGGATATTCCAATATTAAGCTGATTAATTTTGTATAAATGTTTGGTAGAAGATATAAATTTATCACAGGATAAATTTATCATCTATCGTAAAAATATAAAATGGAAAGGCTACATTTTAGACATGTGATATACCATTCAATCCCATTAAACTTGAATTATTTTATACCATCTATTATATGGGATAAATTTATCCCAAGTTTTTAATCCTGGATTATAATACCACGATAATTACGTCTGCGTATCAAGCGACCCCTAACGGTATTATAACCTAGGAAAGCATCTTCGTTTAGCCTGGGAGTTGTGATAGTATACTAGTGTCAGTGCATATTTATACATTAAAAATCTATGTTTCAGAAAGATTAAAAAAAACAAATATAACTGATTAATCATTGCTAAACTTACAACTGCTAATTTCTAGATAAAAAAAAAAAAAAATATTTGGTAAAGCGTCCACGGTAAAAGTTTATTCCACTCCCTGTTTACACCATACCTATTAATAGTTTTGAGATTTTATATACATATTAATTACTGAATTAATTATGGTCAAATAAAACTGTATCACATAAATTGGCATTTTTACCTTTTTATTTTGTTTCGAAATAATCAAAGTTATCTCATAATCTCTCATATAAATGTTTTTTCAATTTTTAATTAAATAACAAAGGTTTTTACATAACCAAAAAACTACTAAGGTTAAATTGCTTGGTTGGATGTAAATATATCACATGCGGGTAAATATTTACCAGCGTCCAGTGTTTCAAAACGTAGGAGATATTTAGGAGTTAGTGATTGATTTTATTTGCGTTGGTATCAAAATTCAAGTTACAAAACATGGGGGTTACTTTCTATCTAATCACTACAGAAAATGGCATAGAGATTCTGCTTTATGGATTTATATTTGCTCTTGATCTTACATATGTTTTCTAAATTTTTTTCTTTTTCGATGACCGAATGTACTAAGAATTAAATCTTAACTTGATATTTCTTCTAAGATGTCTCTGTTTGTGTTGATACAACAGCTGAAAACTCTTCTTCCCTCAAAAATCTTTGTTGTCTAGCAATGAAATCCTCTCTAGTTCTCCTGAATTCTTCATTGCTCATTTCACCTTCGACCGATTTTACACTGTCAGTTCTAAATAAAGCAAATAAGTTTCCTGTATCCTATTGTAGCTGACTGGATCAATTTTTTCTAGGCTTCTCATCACGGGTCTTGGACATATTAGTAGTAAAGCTGTCTGAATGGCTACGATGAAGCTTCTTTCTACTAATTGTCTCCGTACCAGAATGCTCTGTTTCCTCGACCTCCTGCTCTGTTCACAATAAATTGTTCTACAAGAATAATCTGTTTCCTCTGTTTCTTGTTCTGTTCACAGTAAGACCCTTTGTTCATCGAACATTTATGCTTGTACTCATCGTACAAGTCGATTTTAACGTTGTTCGTGGAACCATCTTTTAGCAGACGACTGTCTTGATTTCAAGAAGAGGATGATAACAATCACGTTTCCAAGAACAAAGACGAATCTAGGACTAATAAGGGTGACACCAAGACCCTTGAAGATACTCGATCGAGAGCTTGAAAAAATGGTAATTTGAGTGGACAATCTTGAGATTATTACGAAAAATATGCATAATTCGATGAATCGGAACAAAGTTGTCACTCTTTCACACATTTTGTACCTTAGTACAGCGTTTGCTTTCTCCACTTTGATGTTGTGGAAATTCAATGATTCCATTTTATTTCACTTTCCTACTAACAAGTGAAAGAGCATGTATTTGTATTGATGGTTTCAAGTATAAGATAATATGGATTGATGGATTTACAAGTGGGTTTTCAATCGAAACACAAGTGATTTTGAATGAAGGTACGGTTTTGATCGTGTAGAAGTTTTAGGTGATTATGCTCATGTTAAAGAGAAAGTGTTGAAAGAAGATGAAGAAAGAGACTAGTTATGTTTTGCTTTGAAATTGTGGGGATTTTAGAGGCAACATTTGAGTTATTTCTATTTCTATTATATTAGAAGAGTGGGTTTGGTCATCAACCACCCACTCTTCTTCTAATACTAGATGTTGATGCCTAATATGAGCTAACGACAAACATAATATTAATGACAACATTTTCATTCGATAAAATACGTTAAATTATTTGGTTTAATTTCAAACTAAAAGTTTGTCATATTGATATCTTTACAAAATGGTCCTAACCAAAACTTTAGTAGTATAATTTAATAAAGTAACATAACTTATTATTTTTTAATTATGAGGACACTCATTTCTTAAGTTGTAAAGCACTAAGAATCTAACATTCTCTCTCGTTTTTTTACTATCGCTTAATGCTATAAATTTATTAGGTTTGCAAAGATATATATTTTTTTTGAATTGTATTTTATACAATAACCGTGAATCATTATACATTATTCTCCTAAAGATCAATCATTTCTTAGTCACCATTCACAAATAAATATTAGAAAGTTAAGATTATAATTAAATTAATTTATCTTAAAATCAAAATTTTAAAAAGTTGTTAGCATGATACTATATTTGCTTCTCTTCTTTCATAATTACAATGATATATTGTTAATAAGTACTTTTATCATCTATATCAATTTAGTGAAAATATTATCGAGTAGTCTCACATCATAAATGTATTTTCTTTAAAATTTAATTTAAATTCTACTAAAGTTTATGTTATATAGTTACACATCAAATTAATTTTTCGACCCATACATTTTTCTTTTATTTCAAAATTTGTTCTTATTAATGTTAATTGGTTATATAATTTCTCAAATTGCAATTATTTTATTCATTATTTTCTCAGCTTTTAAATAAAAATTCGCTTGAATATTTTACTTATATTACTAATAAGTTGTATGTTCAAAACACGATTAATATAACACTGTAGTTTGTGCTCCGTATCCAAAACTTTATTATATTAATGTTTGCTTTATCACGAATACAAAGTTTGCAAAAATTTATTTATACTTTTTAAAAAGAGAAGACTTACTTAAAAGGAAACATATTTTATTCTTTGAGACAAAACAATATATTTAAGCACGCTGATAACTTAAATTTTAATTCGATTAATTTAAAGGTGTAAAATATTCTATTGTTAATATATGTAAATTGGACCTAAACAATACTTATTATTTTTTTATCAAATTTTGATTTGGATAATTCTAAAATTAAATCAAATTTACATTAGTTCAAATTATTAAATTAATTTTACATGTTTAAAAATGAATTAATAGTTAGAAATTTAATTAGCTTAGTATGAAGCTCTAGTATTGAACTTACTCCCGGGAATGAAAGTCCATTCCTCTTACGGCAGCTCACATATATCTTCCAACACTTGGATTGAATAAAAAAAGGTTCAATTTGGTGAAACCGTGTTCGTTTTTTCTTTTTTCTTTTCCTTTTTGGTGAGAAAACTTTTGTTCCTTCCCCGAAAAAAAAAAAAGGAAGACAACAGGATACAAAGTAGAAATTTGATTTTTTATTTAAACAAGAACTACTATTTTTTAATTTTTGGTGAATATTCTTTTTAGCTCATTTTACTTGTCGTGTTGTCTTTTTCACGTTTTTAAGGAAACGTCAATTAGAATTACAATTTAAAAATTTATTATTTGATCTCATTTAATATTATTTTTTCTTTTATAAATTAATCTCTTTTCTTAAATAAGAATAAAAATGAAAAAGTAATTAAATTTATTTTTTAAAATATAATATTTTAAGTGTATTTATTTTAGTAAACATAACAAATAAAGACATAGGGCGGAATAGTAAATACTCTTACGATAAATATCTAAATTAAAAACTAATAATATTAGAAAAGAAAAAAATTGTATGGTTTGGCTACTTAAACTTTTAAGAAAATGCAATAATATGGGGTCCACATTTTTGGTGTACAATGATTTCATTTGCTCCACTAATAGGGTTGATACGCATGTGGCAAATGAATCCACTATTATTGACTTAACGAAGATACTTTGGGAATTACATGAGTATTGTTTGTTTTTTTAATATGGAGTCCAATTTTTTTTTATTTTTTTTTACATGAGTTGGAGGTGACGCCCCCAAACTCATGTTTCTATATAGTAGTAATAGTTATAAAAGTTAAAATAAAATAAAAAATATTAAGGTGGGGCCCACTCTTCTACAATAGTAGAAATAAAAAAATTAAAGTGGGGTCCACGTGAACAATTAGGAGACAATTGCAAAAAAAAAAAAAAAAAAAAAAGGACATTTACAATTGCAAAAAAAAAATTAAGGTGGGGTCGACGTGAAGAAGTAGAAGACAATTGCAAAAAAAATAATAATAATAAGGTCGGGTCCACGTGAAAAAGTAGGAGATCACAAAAAAAAAAGGACATTTAAATAATGATAATAAGTTTGAGAATCCAGTACACCAACATCAGAGAAAATTTGATGAAGAGAAATTCATAAAAAATAAAAGAAATATTTAAATTGAACACAAAAAAAAGAAGTCATAAAACCAAAAGATTTAAAATACTTATTATGACAAATAATCAGTTCATGAAAATATAAAAGGTTTTAGAAACTTATACACATATTTTTTTTAAATGATGAAGTTGGTCTATACTTAAAAATTTAATCCTACAGCCGTCTTTCTAACACAAGTAGAACATATTGTTACTTTGACCAAGAGAAAGAGATTTCTATTTCTCGCTATAGAGAAGGTGTATTTCAAATCTTTCAACCACCCAACCAAACTTCATATATGGAGAACCGGACTAAGTAAAATAATTTATTGATAAAAATTAATTGAATTATAATACTTTCTATAATAAAAATTCATAATTATATTACTAAAAACTATATTAGAAGAGTGGGTTTGGTCGTCAACCACCCACTCTTCTAATATAGTTATAAAAGTTAAAATAAAATTAAAAAAAAATTTTAAATAATGATAATAAGTTAAGAGACAATTGAAAAAAAAGGACATTTAAAAAATGATAATAAGTTCAGAAAATGGTAACGGTACGCTTAGAGAAAATTTAAAGAAGAGAAATTCATGAAAAACGAAATAAAGATTAAATTGAACACAAAAACCGCTAAAGAAGTCATAAAATCAAAAGTTTTAAAACTTATAATGAGGAATAACATCAAGAAGACGAAATATAAACGGTCAAGAAACGTATACACATATTTTCTTAAAATGATGAAGTTGGTCTATACTTAAAAATTTAAGACTATAATAGATGCTAACATATGAAAGCGCTTTTCAGTGTTATTGAGTAGAAAGAGATATGGCATGAAACTCGGTAGGAGAAGGTGTATTTCAAATCTTTCAATTGGGGAACCAAACCAGGAAAGACATATATGGGAGAAGCGGACCAAGTAAAATAATTTATTGATAGTTTCAATTAATTGAATTATAATACTTGGTATAATAAAAATTTCACAATTATATTACTAAAAGGCACTCTCTCTATCCTAATTTATGTGACATAATTTGACTAGGCACGAAGTTTAAAAAAGAAAGGAAAGATTTTTGAAACTTGTAGTCTAAAACAAGTCATAGATATTTGTGTGGATTTAAATCATTTCATTAAATGTAAAAGAGGAAGTTTCAATTTAAATGATTTCTAAACATAAAAATATATCATTCTTTTTAAGATAGACTAAAAAGAAAAGTGTAGTACTATTTTTTGTGTTGGGCCCGTGCTAGCACGGGCTTTCATCATCTAGTACATATACTAGCCATATATGCATGTTTATTCACTTTAATTAGCTAGTCTTTAAGGTTTGTATTTTGGAAATAACTTTTAAAAATATTCTAATTGTTATTATATATAGCAACATATACAAAATGTATTTTATGTACCATCACTTTAGTTATAATTAGAAGATGGAGTTTAAAAATTAAAAACATGTGATGGAATTAAGTCTTTGAGATGGAAAGAATCGGACTTTTTTCTCATTGTCGTAACAATGAAAGTTGTTTAGCGATGTGAAAAAGAAAATTAGTAAGAATATGAAGGGAAATTAATATTTTGATTCTAGATTTTTTTCTTTTAAATTCTTTACACAGGTTGATATCCATCTCAATTAACTAACTGTTCAGATTCAAACATAAGAACCATTGTTGTATATATTGGATTTTTTAAAAGCAAAACTAATAAAATATTTTTATTAAATTATTTCAAAAATATATTATAATTTTTTTTATTAACAATTATAGATAAAAAGAATTGCTACAAAGAAATCAAAATTAGAAAAATATATGTTCTATAGTAAATCACCAAATTTTAATTCCGGAATAAAACTATAAAGTAATACATTTTATAAATGTAAGGAAATAATAATCAGAAAATGCAAAAGAGAGTAATATAAGTAAAGTAGACAGAAAGACATTCCCTCCCTTCACTTTTACTTGTCCACGTTGACATATCAGGAGAAAGAAATTTTTCTTCTTCTTATTTTACTCTTTACATTAATTACTCATTTTCAAATCATTTTCTAAGGCTATTGAGATTATACATACACTAATAAATATGAATATTGTGATAAAATATATACTTTATTTATTAATTCTTAAAGAACGCGAAAAGTCAAAAGTGGACAAGTAATATGGGACGGAGGGAGTACTTCATTTATTTACAATTTCAATTGATTTTTGTACAACTTATTGTTGATGTGTTCATCCATTTGGGCGTTTGTTGTTAAAAAAAAAAAATTGTCTAATTTTGTGTCACGCCCCGAACCATGGCCTGGGCGAAACATGACACTCGGTGCCTTACTGCATGTGACCGAGCGAACCACATGGCTTGCTGAATCATCATGAGGCATAACATGAGCGGAATATAACGTGAATGCATGACGAGCCTTTATAAAACGTAGTAAGTCATAATACTTAATAAAAATACTTGTTTAAACATGAGTGCGAAAATAACATGAATGAGCCAAAATGGCTATACGACTCCGAATGTCCGACATAACATAACCGACTTGTCTAGTCTATGAAACCTCTATCATGAGTCCGACAGAAAACATACTTATCGACAAGGCCCCAAGATACCTTAGATGCATAACTAATCATAAAACAAAAGTTGACCAAACCCCGAATGAGACGGGCTCACCAATAAGTCGATACGAATGCGTTTTACAGAGCGTACGTGTCTTCTCGTAACCGCACTCGCATCGTGAAATGCAGCCCCGGCAATAAAGGGACGTCGACATTGAATGTACCGGGTATGTAAAGCAACCGAATGAAATAACACGGGACACGAAGTAATAAAGATAAGAACTCGAACGTGAAACCGAAACCTCGTTATCAAAGTGGACATGAATACATACATAATATAAAGCATGGTAAAAATATCATAAGTAGGGAGAGCAATAACTTATAACCGATCCATGGTCTGGTGCTTGCATCCCGCCAGCAGAACACTCAGTCCTTGCCAGGGAACATGAGATTTAATAAAAATATGAAAGGATCGTATCCATTGCGAGATCGTCCGGGACATGGGTGGAGCGATCCTCATCCTACGGTGGCTACGTAGTTTCGTGCTATCCGAAGCCTTCCCTGTAATTAAAGCAACTCCCAAAATCATAAACATGTAAAATAAGTGGCACTTGCGCCCATGGTTTTCATGAATATAACTTGCTTGTTCATGGATATCATAAATTATAGCCTTGCTTGCATGAACTTGTAAAACATGTATAGTATTTTCTTGAAAATAGCATAATATATCATAAACTAGCATGCATGAACCCATGGAATGAGATATATGGGTTTTCATGGATTACGGACGATTCTCAATAATCATAAAGAAATATTAAGAACTCAACGATGGAATTATAACAATTCATACATAGTATAATCATGGACTTGGACCTAGTGGTTATCAGCGAGCATGGCATAGAAACCCTAGTTTTCGTAAAGAATCATAATTTATGGATTCTCGAGGCGTGGGGAAGAACAATGATATTCCCACACGTAAATAGTAACTCTACATACCTTAGTCGCTTCAAAACTTGAATTAAAAACTTGAGCTTTGAAGACATTTCCAAAATCTTGAATTCTTGAATCCTCGAGACGGGTTTTCTTGAAAACCCTATGTTAAGAATGATGGATTTTGGCTTAATGATCATGAACGTATGTTGGAATTGACTTGGATTGCATGGAATAGGCTTACCTCAATGTTTCTTGAAGGTCGGGAGAGAAGAGCTTAGTCCTTAGGGCTTCGAGAGACTTCTTTAGGGTTCTTTACCTCGTAAAATTGGTTTAAAACGAAGTGGGAATGAATATAACGAAATTTGGCTCTTAAAACATCGTGGTCGGTGCGCGGTCGCGCAGCTGGAGGTTACTTCGCGCAGGTGATCGCGCAGCGAAGGCAGTAACACTGCCTCTGGTGCGCGATCGCGCAGCACTTCGCGCAGAGTAAAACGGGTATAACTTCTAGCACAGAGCTCTGTTTGAGCTCCATAATATATGGTTGGAAAGGTATTTCAAAGGCCTACAACTTTCATGTTTTGAGCTTTCTCAAATTCCTAACGTCACTACCCAAAAACTGGCCATAAGTACAACTGTCTCAGACTTAGATGAATTTAGAAGGCCTTAAGAACTTCACTTTTTGGTTTGACTTCAAAACGACTGTTTATCACCCAAATGGATTCATATAGCTAAAATATGATCTTTATACTAGTTTTATACGTTCACATCTAACTCGGATTTATGGGATATTACCGATATGGTTTAGTATGAAAGTACGAGGTGTTACAATATCTCCCCCTTGGGATCATTCGTCCTCGAATGACGGGTCGTGGTTAAGATCGGGACCGGACATGGCTTGAATACTTGAACGAAGGAAACATGACATAAAACATAAGAGCTTGATATGGTTACGTGGGAACATGATCATGGATCATGAGAACTCGAATACGTGATTACATGGAAACATGTACACGGGGAACATGAAACCGAGTACCGCCTACATAATGAGAATCATGAAACATTTGTCCTCGATTTATGACTAGTGGTTAAGAATCGCTACTAACTCGGAATCTACAAAATTTATGGCAGACTTCCTTCATAATTCGACGTCACGACATTTCTCAAACGTATGACAACTAACTAAAGTACCAACATACAACTTACATAGCATCTTAATACGCATGATGTGACATAACGTGATTACTGAATCTTGAATGTAGCTAATATAAATACTGAGCTAGCTTGAACACACGAATATTGGTTGAATGATTACATGATTACTATAGGGGTTTGGAAGAAATACGTAGGCATGAATGACATGAGTACTGGAAATAGGCATGAACATGACATGATTACCCGGGCGCGAGATGTATGACGCGGGACATAAATACACGAAGACCGACGATACGAATACACGAGTGCTAAACTCGTCATGAGATACGAATACGTGTGAGAATGGATATCGTAACACGGAATCCGGATGTCGAAAACATGATTGTTACAAATACGTGGGTTGAATACTAAGCGCGTGTAGGATTTGGATACTTAGAGACTTAATCATAGACGTTCGTATGTCACCATGGTAATATGAGATAGTGAGTATGACTTAGGCTTTGAATGTAAGCGCAACTATGACTTAGGCTTTGAATGTAAGTGCAACTCGATGTGAATGCGAAGACGTACTTGAGTCATATAACAAGAATATGATCCTAACATAGGTGTTCATAAATCTCTAGCATAGGCATGACATGAATACGTCGAATCTGAGTGGAATAATCCCGAGACAAGTACCGTAGGGTATATTAAAAGATATCTATTTGAATATAGGAATGCACCTTACTTCTGATTATCTTGTTAGCTGTTAATCATGATTATGAATACCTTAGCTCATCTTGCTCATTCTCATGAGCGAATTATAGAGGACTAAGAGAAAAAGAGTTATTGGTACTATTCATATAAGATACTTTGCTTTAGAGAACGTACGATACATGGTGCATCGTACATGGAGGACGTAACGTGGAACATGCGTATACGGGAACGTGACTCATATGGCATGAAACGTGAATAGCATGACATAAGGCATGGGACCATGAAAAATATGGCGTTTATATGAGTACCTACATACCATGGCGTATGGACTTGAGTTCATGAGTATTGAAGTAAGACTAAGGAATTAGTCTGACTTGCATAGAGCACAAGTTGCAGGCCAACTCTTAGGTACTCAGAGACGTAAGGCATGGATAAAACATTACCTTTAGAATTTAGATATACCAAAAAAATAGGACATGTTCCACATAGCTTACTCTTATTACCGTGAGTAAACGCCCTTGTTATAAATAAGACACATGAAAGAATGGATTATAGGCATATATAACTCGTTCCTCGAGCATCTAAGACATGGGTAGAAAGTCTCCTTGAACATAACGAGGCCTAGATACTTAGCGAAAGGAAAAAGGAATCATGTCATCATTCATGATCGTAAAACATTAGCTAAAGGAACATAAGCACGAATTACATAAAATCATGGGTAGGACATCTATCTTGGTTCACCTTCATTATTATCTCACAAAATCATTGTTACGATACCGCTATAAGTGGAATACATAGCGAAATGAATTGGGCACGAGTATGTGGTAACAGGGATAACATAATCCTAGGGGTCAAGATCATCATCAGATTTGAAAAGCACTTAGATGCTAGAACACGGATACGAGTATAAAAGCATGATAGATACGTGAGACCTGAATGCGATTTTTAACTTTAGACACGAGCACACCAGAAGTGCCAGACATGAAAGGATATTCTCTTGCATAACTTACTATCGTATGAAGTCTTAATTCTTGTATCTTAAACGCGGAGTATCAATCTCTAACATAGGCATGATATGGGCACAAAAGGCACGAGTAGAGTACGTTTGGGCATTAGTACCATATAGTACATGAATTACTCTGGAATTTGAACCGTTATACCCTTAAAACCCGCTATTCGCTCTAGAACTTTATCTTATAATATAATTACCTAGTACTTGATCTTAACGGCATGACAAAAATCACATTTTACGCATCTTATCTTGGCTACATGAAACTGTGATCCTCTAACATAGTCTCTTTAACACCTATCAACTTACGAAACACATAATCTATATCGGCATCTTATCGTACGATCTCCCCCTTAGTTCAAAAGCTGAAGTTTAAAGCCTGTGGATCCCTTGAGTTAGCGATAAGTGGTCATCTGGTGGTTCTGCTAATTTCCTCTACATACTGACGACTTATTTCTTCGGCTTACATCAAGCAAGTCTTACTTATTGGGAAAACTGGATTACTTAAATGAACGGGTTTCTAATGTACATAACTGGCATACTAGCTTTGTCAGTCTTGAGGAAAACTCTTTCCTGATAATCCTTAAAGTCTCTTCTTCTGTAGCTTGCTCTCTTATTGCTTAGATGGCTTTCTTCTTTGACCAATTTCTATATCTCAAATTTAACTTAAACTCTTTGGGTTCTAACACGCCTTCGGTGTATTCAGACAGTTACCTTAGTAGTGCTAACTTGACTAAGTAACTCAAATCGTATTTCTACTAACTCTGCTGAAATTTCTAATTCACCATGTCTATTCAAACTTACTTACTATGCTTCTGTTAACCACTTGCTAGCATCATATTCTCTAATTCTTCTCTGAGTACTAAAGTGAAGCATAAGGTTATTTCTAACTTTTCCTCCTTATCTGACTCTATTCTAGATTGCATACTATCTTTCTGAACTATAGATATAGATCACACTTAAGGAAATTTTATCTGTCTCAAATTCTCAAATAAGAAATTGGAACAACTAATCCCAAACTCCCTATACAAGTTCAAAATTATATTACACTATACATATCGGGGATAAATATCTTTTATCTCATAGTAATAGCTGTTTCTTGTAGTAACTCACTAACATCATACTCTCTAGGTCTGATCTGAATAAGCTTAAATAATTTAAAACTATCCCTGAAAATTCAATATCGTCTGCTCGTGGTTTTTTCTTATCGCACTCAGTCCCTTCTTAGTCATATACATAGTTCATATGGCAAAAGTATATATATATCCTTGAAAAAGTCGAGACTTTCTAGTATTACAGGTGGTTGGCTCTTAGGCTATTTCCTGCTTAAAACTACCGTGGACAATTTATGCCTGCTGCAGTTAACTTCCTAACATGTTACCTTGTAGGGTCTCAAATTTGAACTATCAACGGCAAAATAACCACATAAGACATAATAGATCTAGTGGCATAATATCTCATACGTGACAAGGAGGGAAAATTATTGGCATACCTATGACACACATGGGACTAAGCACATCGGAGTCCTAGCGATCTACCATATCATGATAACGTGATTGATCCCCACTTAATCCTAATACTTCATCCCTATCGCGTTGCCTTGGTTCCGCAGTGCCCGAGTACTACGGCCGCGAACGGTGTTGTTGAATTGGCTATGCCCCGGTCCGGGGAACGAATTGCACCACCACTCTTAGTGTTACTATTGTACTTGACTAAAGGGCATTCTCTTTGCACGTGGCCTTGGAGACCACAATTAAAACACATATCCGAACCCATCCTACACATTCTCGCATGTCTTTTTCCACACCTACCGGAAACGGCGCGAAAATCTTTGTTATCCTCGTTTCACTCAGGGCAATCTTTCGCATAGCCGACCCGCGGCCACACCCAAAACATCTATGGGTACCATAGCGGCACACCCCTTGATGTCTCTTATTACACTGGCAAAGAAATAGGATTATGAAAACCCCTTTTCCTCACATTGGTCCGAGCCGGGACATTAGTTCAAGGGTTCGATGACCTACACCGCAGAATTGAAAAATTAGAACTCTCAGAGTCTGAGAGTTCGTCTTTGGGGTCGCATCAATGGTAGCCCTCGGGCCCGAAGTTGCCTTTCTCTTAGTAGACATTTTCTGAAAGAATGCAATGCGCACGAGTCAGAATAACTCCTGATAACTCTATCTGAAAGCAATACATCGATAATGATTAGTTTCACATCTTCCTCATCCACTGAGATGAGGCGTATTTGGTAGAATGGGGAACAACACACGAGTTCGAGTGATTTCTGAGAACACAGCTCTATTGCACGATCTAGAGTTGAAAGAAGTGAGACAATCTTAAATGTCTTGCGGTCAATCGTTTATATGTGTGGCGCGCACACACATATAAAAGTGACCCCACCGGACACACGCTTCATAGACTCCCTAAGACACTTGAACCTATGGCTCGATACCAAGCTTTGTCACGCCCCGAACCATGGCTCGGGCGAAACACGCACTCGTGCCATACCGTACGCGACCGAGCGAACCACATGGCTTGTCGAATCATCATAAGGCATAACATGAGCGGAATATAACGTGAATGCATGATGAGCCTTTATAAAACGTAGTAAGTCATAATACTTAATAAAAATACTTGTTTAAACATGAGTGCGAAATAACATGAACGAGCCAAAATGGCTATACGACTCGAATGTCCGACATAACATAACCGACTTGTTAGTCTATGAAACCTCTATCATGAGTCCGACAGAAAACATACTTACCGGGACAAGGCCCCAAGATACCTTAGATGCATAACTAATCATAAAACAAAAGTCGACCAAACCCCGAATGAGACGGGGCTCACCAATAAGTCGATACGAATGCGCAAATCCCTACGCAGCGTACGTGTCTTCCGTAACCGCACCGCATCGTGAAATGCAGCCCCCGGCAATAAAGGGGACGTCAAAGACATCGAATGTACCGGTATGTAAAGCAACCGAATGAAATAACATGGGACATGAAGTAATAAAGATAAGAATCGAACGTGAAACCGAAACCCGGTTATCGCACGGACATGAATACATATATAATATAAAGCATGGTAAAAATATCATAAGTAGGGAGAGCAATAACTTATAACCGATCCATGGTCCGGTGCTTGCATCCCGCCACAGAACACTCGCTCCCTGCCAGGGAACATGAGATTTAATAAAAATATGAAAGATCCAAATCATTATGAGAGATCGTCCGGACATGGGTGGAGCGATCCTCATCCTACGGTGGCTACGTAGTTTCGTGCTATCCGAAGCCTTCCTCGTAATTAAAGCAACTCCCAAAATCATAAACATGTAAAATAAGTGGCACTTGCTGCCCATGGTTTTCATGAATATAACTTGCTTGTTCATGGATATCATAAATTATAGCTTGCTTGCATACGAACTTGTAAAACATGTATAGTATTTTCTTAAAAATAGCATAATATATCATAAACTAGCATGCATGAACCCATGGAATGAGATATATGGGTTTTCATGGGATTACGGACGGATTCTCAATAATCATAAAGAAATATTAAGAACTCAATGATGGAATTATAACAATTCATACATAGTATAATCATGGACTTGACCTGGGTTATCATGAGCATGGTATAGAAACCCTAGTTTTTGTAAAGAATCATAATTTATGGATTATGAGGCGTGGGAAGAACAATGATATTCCCACACGTAGATAGTAACTCTACATACCTTAATTGCTTCAAAACTTGAATTAAAGACTCGAGCTTTGAAGAAGATTTCAAAATCTTGAATTTCGAACCTCGAGATGGGTTTTCTTGAAAACGCTATGTTAAGAATGATGGATTTTGGCTTAATGATCATGAACGTATGTTGGAATTGACTTAGATTGCATGGAATAGGCTTACCTCAATGTTTCTCAAGGTTGGGAGAGAAGAGCTTAGTCCTTAGGGCTTCGAGAGACTTCTTTGTGGTTCTTTACCTCGAAAAATTGGTTTAAAACGAAGTGGGAATGAATATAACGAAATTTGGCTCTTAAAACATCGTGGTCGGTGCGCGGTCGCGTAGCTGGAGGTTACTTCGCGCAGGTGATCGCGCAGCGAAGTCAGTAACACTGCCTCTGGTGCGCGATCGCGTAGCACTTCGCGCAGAACTTCGCGCAGAGTAAAACAGGTATAACTTCTAGCACAGAGCTCTGTTTGAGCTCCATAATATATGGTTGGAAAGGTATTTCAAAGGCCTACAACTTTCATGTTTTGAGTTTTCTCAAATTCCTAACGTCACTACCCAAAACCGGCCATAAGTACAACGTCTCGTACTTAGATGAATTTAAGGCCTTAAGAACTTCACTTTTTGGTTTGACTTCAAAACGACTGTTTATCACCCAAATGAATTCATATAGCTAAAATATGATCTTTATACTAGTTTCATACGTTCACATCTAACTCGGATTTATGGGATATTACCGATATGGTTTAGTATGAAAGTACGAGGTGTTACATTTTGGTTATGTCCGTCTCTTTTTATATTTAGTAAGTTGACAATTCAAATATCCTATATGGATATTATGATAAAATATATACTTCATTTATTAATTCTTAAAGAAAGTGAAAAGTCAAAAGTGGACAAGTAATATGAGACGGAGGGAGTACTTCATTTATTTATAATTTCAGTTGATTTTTGTACAACTTATTGTTGCTGTGTTCGTTCACTCGGGCGTTTGTCGTTAAAAAAAATTTGTCTTATTTTGGTTACGTCTGTCTCTTTTTATATTTAGTAAGTTGACAATTCAAATATCCTACATGTCAAGTTTATAATTACAAGATTTAAAGGATATTTTATTATATTATACACATTTTTAATTTAGAACCATAAGATTTGAAAGTCTATCTTTATTTCTTAAACTCCATATAAAGAACGTGAAAAGTTCTACATGTCAAGTTTATAATCACAATATTCAACGGATATTTTATTATATTATACAAATTTTAATTTAGAACCACAAGATTTGAAAAGTCTATCTTTATTTCTTAAATTTCATGTCTAGTCAAAGGTAGACACTTAAATTGAGATAGAGGGAGTGTTGACACCCAATTTTGTCCCTCCTTTGTTCATATTTCTTTTTATTTCTGCGGGCTTCTAAATTTATTGATGGGCTAGATATTTTATTTTCACTATTATTAATTCTACTATCAACACTGCTATCATTATTTTCACAGATTTCAAAAGCGGTTCGTCATCATTTTATTTTTGAATTTTGTGTCCTTTATTTTCTACATATTAATCACTAATATGGTATTAGAATCCCAAAATAACTAATATGGAAGGGGATTATTCGGCCAAAACCGACCAGCCCATTATGCTATACTACTCAAACTTTCAGCCAGCCCACATGTTCTACCCGCTCCAGCCCATTAGCAATTTACCCGACCGGCCCAACCCATTAAAACCTAATTCCCTCTTTCTTCTTTCAGCCAAACCAGCCGCACCATCGTTCCCTTCTCTCCTCTCTCTTCTTCGTCTCCCTTTCCTCTTCAACACAAGAGACCATTTACTTTCAACCATGGCAGAAAAGCAGACCCCATTTCGTGCAATACCCCCTACGCTCCTCGTCTTGTCGTCTTCTCCTCTTTCCCTTTTTTTAACAAAGACCCATTTTTCTTTCAACAATGGCAGGTCTCGCCACTTCATTTTTGTGTAAATCCTTTCCTCTCTCATCGTCATTGAGCTGGTCAATACAAAGAGCCAAAAGTGCTGTCTGGATTCTCTGAAACAAAATCGACTTTAGACTGTTGGATTCAAACGGCTCTGTTTAACTTTGGTTTGGAGCCAAAAATCGGGGATTCAAAACGAAACCCTAGAGTGTCAATTTTCACCTATAAATACCATCTTAAGTCATCAGCCGAGGGGGAGAGTTTTTTGGCTGCCGCTACTTCCTAATATTACTCCTTCAAACTCTACCCTGAAGCTCGATTTATTTTCAAACAAAAAGCCAAAGCTCCGCATTTTTCGGTAGTTTGTGGTCCACCCGAATCAATCTGTTCAAAGAGCATAGATTCGAGGCCTCGACGCCACTATTGCACGCAAACAAGGTAACTTCGATACATTCACGTTTTCAACCTTTACTTTCTATTTTAGTTGGGACTTTAGCTCTTTCTGTTGTTTTATCGTCATGAGGTTTCTTTGTCGTCGTGTTATTTGTCTGATGTTTGGGAGCTGTTAGGATAGGATGATAACCGCTAAAAAGTGATTTTGAAAGATGTAAACCTGTGTATGGTATGCATGCTGCCTGATTTTCCTTTTTGCGTATTATGCCTCCTATGTGGTTCTATTTCTTGATTCAACTCGTTTTCATACTTTCAATCAGTTCGGGTATGTGGTTGAGTCTCGTTTTGATGGATCCGTCGTTAACAGACAGCATTAAGTCTAAATATTTTGTTAAATCTCGCTCGTCTTTTCGTGTTGTTTCTATCGTCTTTTAAACTACCATAGTGCTATGTTTTGAGTCGATCGCTACGGTTGTACCGCCTATCTACGGGATCGTTACATTGGTTGTCGGGAACCATGGTCATGCTCGTAGAATTCCCCACGCGGCTATTTTAATGCTCATCATCGCGTCCGTCCGTGTGAATTGTTGAGTCGTCGCTTCGCCTAGATTTTCGTTAAGTTAACAACGTCTTGCAATCGGTCAACAAACGATGTCCGGGATTACTCAAAATTCTCCAATCGAAATATTAGCTAAACTTTCTTTCCCTATTTTGGATATTAAAATGATTGAAGTATTTAATAAATAGCTGTTGTTTGGATTTACTTCAAAGAATAAAATCAGTCCTTTTTTTATTTTTTTTCGGTTCTGTTTTCTCTTTGATATGTTGTTAAGCCTTTCGTTTATTAAAGTTGGTTATTTTAGCATGATTACGTTTTTACTAATTTTAGTTATTTAGCTTCCTCCAAACACTGAGTGAAAAGCATGAACTTTTTCTCGTCTCGGTTTTCCTATGCTTAACAAATCAGTCTTGAAATTTAGTTCACGTAAAATGTTTCCATGTCCAACTGGCTTCTTGTAAGCAGGTAGTATGAATGTGCTATGTTTGGTTCTCCCTTGGTTTCGTTTTAAGTTGTTGAAATTTTGCTTTTAACTTTGCTCATGTGTCTTTGTTCTGGAAATTGAACTGAAACGAATGAGCAGCCAAATATAAATTTTGCCCAGAGCACCTTATTTGTTCATTAAGTATTATAGATTGGTATATATTGGAACCTCCATTGAAGTCCTACTTATTAATCATGTTAATATTAATAGATCACTAATCCTTTTCCTTTCGTTTTATGCATGACCACCGCATACGAGTCCAAGGGATTCGTCTTCCGCATTCGATGTTGGGCCGAGGCCCAACGAAATACAATTTCCCCCCATGTTCAGTTCTGTCCGCAGCCAAAAAATGGAGTTTCGGGTCAAAGCCCAAGTAAATAAAAACAAAGAAACAAGTTGTGCTAGCCTAGAAATTGGACCGGGCCGAAGCCCAAGATGGCTCCGGTCACAAGAAATTAAAATATGGGCGAGCCCATTTTGATATCATTCGCTCCTTTATTTCATTTTTATGCATTGGATTGGTATTTGTGCAACTAACATTTTTACTTGTTTGTTTCCTTAGCTAAATGAACCTTAGTAGATTAGTATGGAACTTAGTTTAATAATGGATAGTTAATTTAAGGAAAACTAATAATAATCAATTCTATGAAGTCTCATTTTCTTCTTTCTATATTAAAATTATTTATATTATCTATAATATTTACTTTTAGAATAATTGATTTTCAATAGAGTAAATTTATATTTTGAGTCAAAGGAATCATACTTTATTTTACTATCTTAAGATTTCAAACGTCACTAATATTTAAATATAAACTCTAGTATATTTTATA
>NW_026715119.1:0-22156 GCF_029784015.1 Lycium ferocissimum | reverse complement strand
CAAGATTTGAAATTATGTCCAAACGGGCCCTTAGTTTGTTCTGGTCTGTCTATATAGTCTTCATCTACTTTATTCTTGCTCATTTAATATATTCCTGAGCTGTAGGTCCGGAAAGAGAAAGTTACTGACACTGGTTTTGCTGCGCCTGCGCGTACTCAAGCTAAACGTAAAGGTAGGTGACAACAAGCTTAATGTATCCAAGGAAAATTAATACTCCCCCGTCCCATTTTAAGTGTTTTAATTTGACTTGGCACAAAGTTTAAGAAATAAAGTCTTAATTTGACTTGGCACAAAATTTAAGAAATAAAGAGAGATTTTTTAATCTTGTTGTCTTAAATTAAAGATGTATCTAGTTCTTTAATTCTTGAGGTCTTAAACTTGCCATGTAGAATTATGGGATTAAAAACTTACTAAATATAGAAAGAGACACTCTTTTTTAAATAAATAAAAAAGGAAAGTAAAACACTTAAATTGGACGGCGGAGTATTAAAAAGGTGGCAATTTAGATAATTGATAGTTGGCAGAAATAGTTAATCCACCGTAAGGTAGTTTATGCATCTAATGCTGTTTGTTCAGGAAATAATGTTACCCCCAAAAAAAAAAAAAAAAAAATCCAATCGTGCTGGTTTTATTAGAGTTATATCCTGCTTCGTTTTTAAAACAAAAATTTTGCAAGATCTTACATTAGTTTCTTAAAACGAGAGAAAAGAAGAAAAGAATTTGGTGTTCACATCACATCTAGTTTTTAAGATTAAAAATTGTAGCTTCTGACTTTGTCAGGTTCTTACCCTGATGGATAAATTGCTAGTTATTGGCACAAAGGATAATTGACTTCATATTGCTTTGCAGGCACCTCTTTTAAAGAGATCCGTAACCTTCACACAAAGAGCAAGCTTCTTTGTTGCCACTTTCATTCACAGGGAGAGTTGTTGGCTGCTGCTGGACAGGACGGGAAGGTTTGACTTATTAATCTTCAACAGGGTTCTAGTTGGTCAAATGGGAGGGTGCTTATCTCAACTTCTCTTCTTAACGAGCTTGTACTGCGATCTATGTTTAGGTTCATATTTGGGAGTGGGGAAATAACAATGTTATTAGCAGAGAAGGTCATGCTTGTCACATTACAGATGTCCGTTTCAGGCCATACTCAACGGTATTTGCAACATCTTCCTTAGAACTGTGAAGATATGGGATGCAGCCAAGGTACTACCTCTATTTGCCATTGCAGATTCTTGGTCGAATGAGTCTTTCAGTAAATTTTTCTTTTAAGTTGTAATGGCTCATAAGTAGCAGTCAACACCGAGTCAAATCACCAGGATAAATATTCACTAGTTTTACAATTTCGTTGTTCTTGGTCCACATTAATTGTTCTTATTTCTGTGCTAATATTATCCTGATTCTTTTTGCTCGTACTTAGACAAGAACATATACATTTTCTTTAGCTGCTCAGACAATTGTCAATGTGACATTTATTGTCACATTCTTTACATCTGTAGTGAGGATACCCAAAAGATTTATCGTAATTATATCAAATATCAGCATTGTTATGTTATGTTGTCTATAATAAATTTCATTTGAGTCAATATTTGAGGAACTTGTTGTTACCAAAACATCTTATGGAGTCTTTAGACATTCAGAATCTTTTTGCTTTTCTTGTGGTTATCAATATTTCTCATAATGATAACTGTTTAATCTCCTGACTTGCTTCCTTTCGATCTGTGTCTATGACACTGTAGATCACCATTTTGTCAGCCAAGTCCAAGGTGGCATGGCACCCCCTGATGTCAATAATTTTTCCAACATGACAGGTCTAGTTCTTGCAATTGATGCTTAGATTATGGGATTAAATATTTGATCCAGAGGGAAAATTTGATCCAGAAAAACCCTGGAAAATTAAAAGAAAAAGGAAAAATCCATGTAAATTTGGAAAAAAATTCAGACAAAGAAATTTCGAATCTTGAACATTTAACTCGTACCCGATTTTTCTTTTCCCAAGTGCTTTTTAGTTCCTTTGTACCTCAAACGCCTAATTTCCTTTTCGGCAACTCCCAATTTTCTATTTATCTTTTATTATTTATATTGTCTTTTCTCTATTCTATTATTTTATCTATGAGGCATTGCTCTATATAACACATAAATAAAACTTCAAAATCCCTTAAATTAAGTGTTTTTCTTAATCTCAAATAAGAACGTGAGTGTTTAAATCGAAAAAATGAGAATTTTGGATTGAGATCAAAATTCAATTTATTGTTATTTTTATAATTTCTTTCAATGTTTATTACTCCCTCCGTCCATGTTTACTTGCCTATATTTAACTTGGGACACTCTTAATAAGCAATAAATAAAATGAGAAATGAATTGGAGTACTTCCTAATAAGGGTAAAATAGGTATAAAATGGTAAATTATATCTTGGTTTTTTAAACTATACAACTTACAAGTAAATTATATATATTTTAGTATAGTGGATAAATAAAAATGGACAGAGAGAGTGTATTATAAAAAATTATGTTATTCTATAATTGTTAAATTCAATTTAAATCACCTTACTACTTAAATTGTGATGGAAATTTCGTAAGCATTGCTTAGAAAAAATATGACATTTATGATTTATTTTTGAGAACTTATAGTTTATCTAATTCTACATTTACTTATGGGGTGTAATTATGAGTTTTTCTATTATTTTTCTTATTTTGATTGGTGTAATTTCCTTATTGAAGATGTTATTTTACTTGTGCAAGTTCATTTTTAATATACATAAAAGATGCAAGTCCTTTAGTGAAAATGTTAATTTTACCTTGTTGTTAATGGTGTGATTCCTTGTTTAAGATGCTAATTATGTTAGTTTCTTGATTTTTGAGATGTAATTTTCATATTTGCAAATAAAAAGGCTTATTAAATGGACCCGAATAAACTAAAAAGAGATAGACCCGAACCAATACGTTCCTAACAAAATGTACATAGAAGAAAATTATGGCACCGTTACCTTCAAATCCTAGATCGACCTACGACGACATTGTACATAACTCACCATTTTGTCATAATCCAGCCAAGCAACCCTATCCAAGACCTTGTTGAGCATGCTGGGCAGGTGATGTTAATAGATTTTCATCCAACAAAGACAGGTTTCCTCAGTTCTTGTGATAGCGATGATGAGATTAGATTATGGGATGTCGTATGTTGGTAAACTGTGTTCAGAACCGTAGGAAACAGAGACCAGAAACTGGAAAAACCAGAAACTAAAAGAAAAAGAAAAACTGTGTAAATTTGGAAAAAAATTCAGAAACAAAGAAGTATCCGAGACCAATGATTCAAGACACGTGTGTCCTTAAGAAATTTAATCCCTCGCTTTGTATTGCACAGGTTATGGATTACTTCTTCCCAAGATAAAACGGATATACTTCCCAACACTTACGCGCATATAATGGTAAGCGACGCCTACGACTTCGACGAACTCAAATCAATTGGTGCAACAACCACGCACGAGACTCGATGGTTTTATTTTAGAAAAGAAGAATGCAGAAGCGCAATGCATGAAAAAAAAATTCAGTCGTTGAAAAATGAGGCATTGCCTCAGTTTATATAGCCGCAAAAATATTTGTTCGAAACAAGGTTTGGTGTTCTTTAAAATCCAAACACTTTTCCCTTTTCAACAAAAAAAAAATAAGAACGTTGGGATTTATTTTTATTCCGCGAAATAAATAATAATTTTGGCTGAAATAATAATTAAAAAAAATCAGAAAATGAAAATTGAATTTAAATAAATTTGGTCTAAAAAGATTATCAATCAATCAGATCATTTGACCAAATCCAAATCCAAATCCGAAGTCGAGCGACGATGACGGCGCGAGGGAGTCCCTCTTCTCAACCCTTTAAGAGCTAGAAGAAGTGCTTTCTAATATAAGCACATAACTTTCCCTTCCTACCACCAATGTGGTACAAAGCTCCTTTTCAAAGGAACTTTGCTTTAAACTTTATTTTCCTTCCATTGTCTTTTTTCCCTCCATTTCTCATTCACACTAACTTAGCTAGCTTCAATCACTAACTAGCTTTAACAATCCCCCACATGAATGGAGAATGTCTATATGATGAAAAACATGCATGACAAAAAACTGTGTGATTCGTAAGCAAGGATTAATCACATCTGGATAAGTAGATTTCTCTTTGAACTTTTCGTAGTGAACATATGTTTTCAAAGGATATATTCGGTCAATCGGTAGATTTGATATCTTTGAACGATCGAGCTTTGGTGTATACCTAGACAACCACATGTCACATAATTAACTCTTTAACCATCTTTGGTTCTCATTGTTTTGTTCGTTTCCCCATGAACAGCTAAATTTCATAGTTCATAAGTGTGTAGAGAATTGGCCTTACAGAATTCTCCTTAAAGCGGCTTGCACTTCACACGCTCATAGGTGATTCCTAAATGTGTCATCCCGTAGATACACTATTTGATATACCCCGTATCAAACTTAGAAACCATTAAAAAAGCCTTAATGCTTTCTCCTGGTACTAAACATTGTCTCATCACGAGAATGGACTAAAAAGTTATTGTGACAATGTAACCATCATCAATGACTTTGTTTGATCTCTTTGAACCTAGATCTTGGGATCTCCAATTTTCTAGGTAGAGTTACCGCCACGATGACTTGTCCTCGGCCATAGTCCCATTCCCCTCGATGATCTTTCAACCACCTCTCTAGTTAGGCCTTTAGTTAGTGGATCCGACACATTATCTCTTAACTTAATATAGTCAATTGTGATAATTCCACTAGAGAGTAGTTGTCTAATGGTATTATTTCTTCGTCGTATGTGACGAGACTTTTTATTATATATAACGCTCCCAGCCCTTCCTATTTGCCGCTTGGCTATCGCAATGTATGAGCCAAGGGTTTGGGCCAAAATGGAATGTCTTCTAAGAAATTCCGGAGCCATTCAGCTTCTTCACCGGCTTTGTCTAAAGCTATAAACTATTGAGACTCCATTGTAGAGGTGCGATACATGTCTTTGGATGACTTCCATAAGACATTGCTCCTCCACTTCCGTATAAAAACGTATCCACTTGTGGATTTAGTTTCAGAAGTTGAACCCTAATTTCGAAATGATCCAATTTGCATGATCGTATCCTTCAATAACTGCAGGATACATTATAATACAAAGCAAAGTTTTGAGTATGTTTCAAATACCCCAAAACTCATTTTTCTTTTGTTTCCAATGATTTTGGTAGGGATTACTAGTGTAGCGACTTAGTTCACTAATTGCACACAAATATCGTGCGTACATACATGATATATGTCACGACCCAACCCCGTTGGGATGACTAGCGCCCGATGCCAGGCACCCGTACGTACCAAAAGCCAAAAATAGTAACTCGAGGCATTTAGAAAAATTGGCGAGTTTCTCTCTCGCCGTTTTTCTTACTAACCAAAATTTACCCGCACGATGAGAAAATACCAACAAAAAGGCCACACCTTTCCACATATTCATATATATACATATATAGGCGAGTCCTTTCACAAGGGGCGTCGCGGTGAATAAACCGCCCAAACTTACCAAACCTACTACATACAATACGTAAGTAATGGCACACTTAATACTTTTCTAGAAGACCTTAATTAGAGTAACAAAGTCATATGACAGAGATCGTGGGCCCCGCCATACCCCGAACAAATATACACGAATATAACAAAAGACTTGCCATCTACCATTTTGTATCTGGGAACTCCGGACAAGGATAAACTCTTTAAGATAGCCGATACCAATGACCCATAGTTCTTTTGATGTTCTCACATTACTCAAACGTGTGTCATCCTACCGCGCGCGAGAATATACCCCACAAAAAAATCTCGAGGGGTCGGTACGCTTATATGTTCATTCTCAGTGTGTAAAGATTCGGCACAATAATCGAATCATATGGAAATAAACTTTTGAAGCCTTAAAGTAGTAAATAAGAACATCTTTGATCTCATAAAACTTACCTTAAACGTAAATCACGTTCCTTTCAAAATCGTTAATACGACCGAGTATCATAATTAAAGAAATCATCATGAACATATGTGTGGCAGTACACAACATGCCCCGCCCTCTAGTGAGGGACGCGGTAAATAAAATCATCAAAAAGCTGTATATATGCGTAACGTGCCCCGCCTTCTAGTGAGGGACGTTGAGAAGGAATCATCATATGCCATCCACACCTCCCCGTCATCACATCATCATATATATATATATATATATATATATATATATATATATATATAACATGCCCGCCCTCTAGTGAGGGACGCGGTGGTTTACAATGCAGTGGAATTGCACGAATACAGTGCCACAAGTAAACACAAATGACGGGTGGAAAGATGTCATAACGATTGGCGCACGACGTGGCCCTGAGAAAACCATATGCAATATAAAACATCATTTGTGTTTAATTGTTCAATTTTATAACAATTCAGTGTGATAGATCATTTAAAAAGAAATCGGACAACAGCCATGGATCATACCTTTCGTAGTTGCAACAATTTATGTCAAAAACAAAACCTTTGGGATCGTTATTGTACATGGCAAAGTTTTTATATCTTCATAAGACTCAATGGAATAGTTAAAAACGATCTCTTCTTAATAGTCGAAACTTAGTCAAAAATCATACAAGTTGCATATCCAAACAAAAATAAGTCAATTAAACCAATTTGTTAAAGAGAAATCTCTAGGAAACTAGGGGCCCACCTAATGTCAAATGAGGCGAACGTATACATTGTGCGTTTCAATAAGCTTCATGGTATTACTTATGAGTTTTAGGGTAATCGGATCCTATTCATACAAGTTCTAGGTGTTAGGACAATTCTTTCAACTATTCGTAGACATTTGATTCAATTCTCTTTTGAATGAATAGTAGTCAAATTCAAGCTCGGATAAAAGGATAGAGTGGTCCCGAGACACGTATTCAAGCCTATGACATCTAAGACATGCCAAAGAAAGAACCAGACAAGCCTAGTGTTATATCTCGCCTTCCTCGCTTGTCCATAACTCAAGTCCCGATTTGCTCAAGAATTTACAAAATGGTCATAGTTACCAAACATTATTTAGGAACTTTTTGGAATGCAACCTTAACTCAATATTTAGCTAAAAATGGCAGAAAATCCCCTATAAGTTTGTCGCCCCGAGAATATGACTCGGCTCAAATATCAACAACCAAACCAACAACAAAGCCAATAACATCAACAATTGAATTGAAAAGGATGCATTCTAACATGAATAGTCTTCTTTTCCAAATAATGAAACATCTCAGAATCTAACTTTGCATTTTCAAATCTATGTCGATATTTTCATATTTCTATACTAGCCAAGATCATTCCAATACAATTAGGAAGCGTTTAATATCATTCTACAAAATGTTTACAAAATGTACAAAAATCCCAAGAAAAACCATAATTCATTCGAAACCTCCAGACCTTCGACATAAGTATTCATAACACATTTTTACCTTCCAATTCCATCAATCACCACAACAATTTGCATCTTAACAACTTCATTCTTATAATTACATAAACTACTACAAAGTTAAGAAAGGTATTTTCCTACAAAACCTTACAACATATTTTCCATGACAACAAGAACAATCAACCTATGGATTTACTTCACAAGGCCATAACAACACAATTAACCTAATAAATAAAAATTATTCATCCTTCCCCATCAACAACCATACACGGCCACACACGATTTTGATTGAAGTTGGGACACACAGATTTTCATGGTTTTTCATATGAACAATTTCTATTGACACATGCTACCACATATATATAATTTCCATGGTATAAAAATGATAAAATTCTTGAAGTTTAATCAAATTTTTATACTTGCCACCAACGTAGACCTCTCGCTTAAATAATTGTACCACGTTGAAGAGAATCTTGAACTTAGTTGGAATCCAACAAGAGATAAATTTTGGACCAAGGATTTAAGCTCCAAATTTTTTTTTGGAATAATTGTTGGTATTGTCGTTTTTTTCTCCTCTCTCTTCTCTTTTTTTTTGTTCTCAATTTTCTTGAAGTTTCTACAATTCATGACCCTTTTTCCTTATTTATCACATGATTTAAATTAAACATGGGCTTGGACCCATTTTTAAGATATGGCCGATCTCACACACACACTTGGGCCTCTTCTTCTCTTTTTTTTTTTTAATCTTCCAAGCCCGATTATTTGTGACCAATTTTGTAATTCATGAAACAAATTTTCGAAATTTCAATTTTGCCCTTAGCCTTCCTAATAGGCCCTTCCACATTAGTTACGGTATTCCCCCGAGTCAACAACTTTTTCATTAATACAAAAATCAATTAGACATTCCTTATTTCTTTATCAAAAAAATTATTTAATTTTCCCGAAACACGCGAAAATCACGGGATATAACAATATACATCAAACTTCCCAACACTCGACTCGGTATAGTCCCGCAATTGAGAATGACTTTCATTTTATTATTAGCAACGGCAATTTCATATCAATTGGTGTCTTTGCGAGTTTAAAATCCAAATACTTGAACTTTTCAAGTATTTTTCAATATAATGATATTGAAACAATGCTAGAACCTTGAGGAGTCTTATGGATTTTAATTCCCAAAATTAAATCGGCAACTCTAAGTCTTTTATATCAAATTTACTAGGAAGTATGCGCTTAGTAGTATTTATATTAGCAATGTCGTTACTCATTATCAACATATCATCCACGTACAAACAAACAATGACGGCGTGGTTCAAAGTGTTCTTAATGTAGACACACTCATTTATCTTAAATCCATTTGATAGCATCGTAGGGTCAAAGTTTGCATGTCACTGTTTGGGTGCTTGTTTTAGTCCGTAAAGAGACTTAACAAGTCAACACCCATTCTTCTCTTTCGAACAATCTCTACAAGCCTTTGGGTTGTTCCGTGCAACTTACGAAAGGTACTTCCTCCAACTCTTCATTTCTATTGAGGTTTTTATTCACATCCATTTGATGGATTTCAAGACCGTATACGGCGACTAACGCTACTAACACCCGAATAGATGCAATCCTCGCTACCGGTGAGTATGTATCAAAGTAATCAAGACCTTCTCATTGTCTAAACCCTTTAACAACTACTCTTGCCTTATATTTATCAATAGTGCCATCAGCTCTCATTTTGCGTTTGAAAATCCATTTGGAACCTAAATATTTGTTACGGAGGAAGATCGGACCAATTTCTATGTATGGTTGTTCAATATGGATTCTATCTCTATTGATTGCCTGATTTTCCAAAAAGGAGCTTCGATGAACATAGCTTTGTTGAAAGTTCGAGGACTATTTTCAAAAAAATGTTAGAAATTCTGGTCCAAAGGAAGTAGACGTCCTTTGACGTTCTACTTTGCGTCTTGGATTTTCCTCGATCGAACATTTTCCTTTGTTTCTTCCCGGGTCCGATTTAGATTCTTTGCTAGACGACTCACATTCCTTTTTATATGGATATATGTTTTCAAAGAAGTCGCATTATCTCGATTCAATTACCGTATTCACTTGAATGCCGGATTTTCCTAGATTTGTGAACGATCGATATGCCTTACTATTTGTGGCATATCCTATGAAAACACAATCAATGGTTTTAGGTCCAATTTTACCCTTTTGGGTTTAGAACTTGCACCTTGGCCGTGGGGTACACCCCACACTTTGAAGTATTCCAAATTGGGCTCCCTTCCTTTTCACTTTTCGTATGGAATTATAGATTGTGTTTTGCTATAAAGGGTACTCGATTGAGTATTCGGCTAGCTATGTATTTTATCTCTTTGGTTTAAAAGTTTGGAGTAAACCAGAACTTATTAACAAGGCATTCATCATCTCTTTTAGTGTTCTATTTTTCCTTTCCGCAATTCCGTTGGATTGTGGCGAGTAAGACTCGATTGTTTGATGAATAATGCCATATTCCAAACATATTGGTTCAAAAGGAAGATTCATATTCACCGCCCCTATCCTCCTTATCATTTTAATCTTTTTGTTAAGTTGAGTCTCAACTTCACTTTTTTATTCCGCGAATGCTTCAATTGCTTCATCTTTATTATTAAAAAATATCAGAAAAATATCAAATAAATATGGTCCAAAAAGATTATCAATCAATACCGAACCAGCAACGCGAGATGGGATTGACTTCATGTCTCAACCCTTTAAGATATCTATATGGATTAAGTCTAAAGGAATTGAATTCCTTTCAACGGTACAAAGCTTATAAGGATGTTTAACATATTTTCCTTCCAGATTTTTTCCCTCCATATTTGACATTTTAGATTGATTGCATTCGGACTTAGCTTTAACTCTTGAAACTAATCATTTTATGCAAGGTCCTTCATAATTTTTTTTTTTTTTTTTTAAATAGATGTTGATAAAGAGGGATCTCTATTTGACATACGAAGGCTCCATAATTTGATAGTTAGCAGCCTTTTCTGTTTCCATTTCAATTTGGAGATTACTTAATTACTGTTTCTAAATCATTGGTGAATATGTTTTTTCATGAGTTCCTACATTTGATTGTGGGAAATGTTTTTCTTATTATTCTATCTTCATCATTCCAAGAAATTTCAAGGTTTTGAAGATCAGTAGTCAGTCATCACGTGAATACACATGCAAAAATATAGTTTAGGAACATGATCGACGTTATTTGAACCAAAGCCCCTGTCACATTCAGCAAGACATTGTAGTGTTCTAAACAGAGTGGTTTATAGAGTTCATTCACGAAAATTTTTATTGATTAGCTCTCGGTACAAATGCTGGGAGGTAATAGACAAGTTAAATTTCAACCTCAAGTTGGGAACCTTTTGGGCCCGGAAATACTATAAATACTTTGATGTCAAGACTAAAAGCATCCAAAGAAAGTTACAAGTAAGATCTCATTCCTGATCATCGATCAAGCTTGTTTTAAATTTCTTATTTGTTGCTTTACTATAATTTATCACTATGATTTTGATTTCTTTGATTTATAGGGACACGTCAAAGACGTTCGTTCAATCTTTTTCTTTTCCTTTTCCGCGTGCGAAGACGTTGTACGAATATGGGATGTTAATGTGTTCGATTTTCCTATTCTCGTAAGGCAATAAGTTCCCTTGAATTTCTTCTTGTTGGTGATAGTTCCTTGGTCCCGTATGCTTAACATAATTTTGACATTTTTTTCCTGCGTTGAGCTCAATAAGTTGCTTTCTAGACTTGATCTCGATTAATGTCTCTATAGATTTGCTTGTTAACATTCCTAATTCTAAGATGCTTAGATATTGAGGAGTCGATGAAAATGCCCCCCAAAAAATCTCCTTTCGCTTGTGTTTCAAGTAAAAAATTTGAAAATGCCTTTAGAGCAGTAATTCTCTATCAGCGCAAGAGTTAAAACGCACCACTAATAACCAAACCTACTACAAACAATATGTAAGTTTTTTTTTTCCCGCTGGCACACTTAACCCTTCTTTCGTTTTTTTAACGTACTTTGAATAGATTAATCATGCTTCGGGACCCCGAAACTCGTATTTTATATAGAACCCTACTTATTTTTGTGCGATTAATTAGGTAGGAACAACACATCAAGATACACAAAAGTTCGGATGACCGTTTTGTAGAGGTTGAAAAGTGCTCGAAAACTTTTTCGTTCACAGGTTCGGTGACATATTTTTTTTACGAATACTTAAACTTGTTCATTTTTAATCAAAGTTCAAAATGGCGGCGTTATGCAAAAAAAAAAAAACTTTGTAAAGATCATCATTCATAACCTTGAGTAGATGAAAATATTTAACACACTAATTCATTAAAAGAAACCCATGATATATTAAAAATACAATCACAACATTCTTGAAAAAAAACTTAAAAAAATTCATCAATTAATGCTCGAGTTGTTCTTCCGATTACCACCGCGAGATGTGCCACCACCTTCTTAATAAACTTTTCTCCACCCCGAAGACTTAAGATGTAGTTTGAAATAGAAGAACATCTTTTGTTACCAACATAATTGAAAATCAGCATTTTCAAGTTTCTCCCCCGAACATCCATTTCATTATGAATACGCGAGTATGCATTCTTTACGAATTTACGGATAAATGTTTTATTTGCAACCATTAAAAATGCTCGTAGAACCAACCAAGTGGGTTGGTATGGCGATATGTTTTTACATTCAAATTTGGATGTAAGAGGAGGCTTCTTTCCCATTGTGATGAAACAACAAAAAGCTTTAATAAACGGTGAATTTTTAAATCTTCGAATCGAATAAGTTTTGGAATCTCACAAATTGTGTGAACGTTACCTCCTTTACCTTGGTGCAAGATTTTATTTCTTCAAATATGCGCTCAAGTTTACACAATCCGATCATGTAAAAGAAGGCATATATACATAAATAGTTTTAACGGTTTTGGCATCCATCTTAGACAAGCCGTATGCTTTAACTCTTGGGTGTGCACGAAGTACAACTCGCTTAAATGTCATAACCATTGCGGTGACAAGTAAACACAAATGCGTATTTCAACAAGCCATTGATGTGGCGGCGAAGTCAGCCCTCCCCAATATTTACGTTCATCCTTGTGTAATGTCCATTTGTGTTTAATTGTTCAACTTTATATGGTTGAAGGCTTCCTAATTCGCCCGCCTAATAATGTCCATTTGGTTAGATGCATACTTGCAGCCGCCCACATCCAATTGCAAAGTTTGGGATTCGATATTTATGTATTTGCCTTCAAATGCCTTAAACAATAACGATTCAAAAGGGTGGTTTCCACCTCCGCAAATTGAACATATTGTGCAATATGCCATGAAGTTTTTATAACTATCACACATAGTACCCATCCTTAATAACGTGTTGCCTTAAGTAGTCCAAAACTTTATTCTCCAATGCTCTCAAAATCCGCAATTTTACTCTCGAAACAATATACGATTTGCGTTATTCCAAACAACAAACATACAACACATTTCCATTTTGATATTACGGGAAAAGCAAACCCATCAATGCATGATTAAAGAAAAACACGTTTGTTTTATTTCTTTCGGATAACGTTCTCGATTTGAGCTTCCATTCAACAACGGTACCATGATGAACACGCCATAATTGTTGAATTTCTTAAACTTGTTGGTAAGACTATTTCATGTGCATGCCTACGCCCAAGATACGAAACTAGAAACTAGAAAACCCTTTAATAAGTGGTACCGAAAAATTTGAAATATCGAATGTAAAACGAGGAACAAAAACACAAAAAAAAAGAAAACTTAGACCACAAAATACCTTGTGTGTCTCTCTAATGAATTCAATCCCCTAATACACGCGCAATCAAATTAGTATTAGATTCCAATCATCCGGATCACCCATATACAAGTGTGCTTTGTGTAGAACTTTGAAATAGTCCACATCTTTTCGAACGCCTATGACTTCGACGAACTCCATTCGTAACGATACCACACACGGAGACTCGATAGTTTTATTTGGAAAAAAAGAATCCAAAAGTGCAACAACCGGCAAGTTTATATAGCCGAAAAATCATCCCTTTTTCAATACGAGCCTTTTGTTTTACGGATCCAAGGTCTCTTTTCCACAAAAAAAAAAAAGAAGAACGTTGGGATTTGATTTTTATCAAGATAATTAACATAATTTCGGAATAATAAAAAAATATCAGAAAATGAAAATTGAATTTAAATAAATTTGGTCCAAAAAGATTATCAATCAATCACCGAATCCGAAGCCTCCTCGTGTGCCGAGCATCATATCTTGCGGCTCTACTTGATGTTGACGATTAGTTCCAACCTCAATCTCATCGTCACTTTGCTCACCACTTTAAGAGGTATTTCTCACTATCGAAGGGTGATGTCACTATATAATCTAATACCATCCATAGCATGCCTTTTACCTATAATTTGGTGCAAAGTTCCTTTTCTCCCGCATAAGAAATTAACTTGTTTTAACTACTACACATCAAATAACCTATTGATGTTAAAAAAAAATCCATTTATTCAATCAACTTACCGCAGAAACTTGATCAATAACCATCGCTTTGAGTTGTTGGATGGGTAGGGATGATTGCGACTCATCCATCTTAAGGTTGGTGTCTCTGTTTCCTTCCATCTTTTTTTTTTTTTTTAATTTTTATAGATGTTGATAAAGAGGGATCTCTATTTGACATAATAATAATAATAATAATAATAATAATAATAATAATTCTGTAATAATCCAATAATAATAATAATAAAAATAATAATAATAATAATAATAATAATAATAATAATAATGTAAAGAATGAATATGTTGAATATGTTTTTATCCAGAGGCATTTGGCTAGTCAAAATGCTTTGATAGGTACATTTAATTGTGTTGATAAGTAGGTTTTCTTATTATTCTATAGCCATGAATTCATCATTCCATATACATTTCAAGGTTTTGAAGATCAGTAGTCAGTCATCACGTGAATACACATGCAAAAATATAGTTTAGGAAATAAAAGGGTTTCGTAATGTTATTTGAACCAAAGCCCCTGTCACATTCAGCAAGACATTTTAGTGTTCTAAACAGAGTGGTTTATATTTTCCAATTATTTATTGATTAAAATCTTGGTATAAATTGTAACTATTATACAAGACAAGTTAAATTTTAACCTCAAGTTGGAAAACCATTTTTTTGGCAAGTATCATAGCGCAAATTATTTTCCTCGAATAAATATCTTTGATATCAAGACTAAAAGCATCCAAACTTTGAATAATTTAAGATCTCATTCGAAAAACTATCGATGAAACTTTGAATTTTTTTATTTTTGTTGCTTATGCGACTCGGTAATGTATCAATATGATTTCGATTTCTTTGATTTATAATCAAATAAGTCAAGAGATTCGTTCATTCTTACAGCGGGAATTACACAGCATCCGCGTGCGATAGCGCAGTAAAATATGGGATGCGATAGACGGATCTAGACGGTATAGCGCAGTGAAGCTGCGTTATACGGTATAACGATTTTCTTCAATGTACATCTTGCTAGGAACGTGTGTTTGGGTCGAGTCCATCTCTTTTTAATTTATTCGGGTCAACTTGATAGGTTTTTTTTTTTTTTTGAATTTAGAATATATTAAATTACATCTCAAAAATCAAGCAAACTAACATAGATTTGCATCTTAAACAAGGAATAACACTCATCAACACTCATTAACAACAATAATAAAATTAACATTTTGGCGTGTTAGGGAGGGACTTGCATCTCTTATGTATATTAAAAAAAAATTTGCTAAGTAAAATAACATATTCAATAAGAGTTTAATTTGCACCAATCAAAATAAGAAAAACAATCGGATGCAAAACTCTTTAATAGGTATATATACACCCCAAGATTTAGATAAATGTAGAATTAGATAAACTACATTTTCTCAATAATAAATCATAAATTTCATGTTTTTTCTATATAAGTAGCCCTTTCTTTTTGTTATTTCCATCACAATTTAAGTTGTAAAGTGATTTAAATTTCCAATTTAACAATTATAGAATAGCATAAATTTTTATAATACACTCCTTCCGTCCATTTTTATTTTCAAACTTATACTAAAAATATATGTCCACTTTTACTTGTAAGTTATATAGTTTGAAAAACCAAGACATATTTTACCACTTTATATACCGATTTTATGGTATTATTAAGTACTCCAATTCATTTCTCATTTTATTTATTACTTATTAAGAGTGTCCTAAGTCAAATATGACAATTAAACATGGACGTGCAAAGGAGTAATAAACAAAAGAAATTATAAAAAAAAAATTGAATTTTGATCTCATTCCAAAATTCATCATTGAGACTAACCAAGTTTTTTTTTATTTAAATACTCACAAATTTGAGATTATTGAGAAATTGTACTTAATTTAAGGGATTTTGATTTTAGTTTTAAGTTTTTGTGTTATGCTAGAGTATTAAATGTTTTTAAATAATAGAAAAGTTGTGAAAGAAAATATAAATAATAAAAAAAGATAAATAGAAAATTGAGAGGGCCGAAAAGGGAATTTTCATCAAAGTAAGTAAAATGATGCAATTTAATTAAGTTTTTTTTTTTGCATCGGAAAATGTTAATTATTAATTCAAACTTTAAGTATTCGTAAAGAACTTCAAGCTAATGTCACCTTTATCTAATTTACGAACGAAAATAGCGTTCGAATATTTAACCTAATTTAAAAACTACAACATAAGTATATAAAAAATTTGATCTAATCGAGGGTAATCGCACAAAAATAAGTAGGATCCGTTCTATATAAAATGTTAATGAAGGAAGGTGTATATTTGAACTATTCTCCAGTGGCAATAAGTTCCAGTCATGCAGTTACCGCCCTCTGAACTCTCAAGTGTTGGTGATTGGTTCAGATGAGGTATGCTTAACATAATTTGGACATTTTCTGCTGAAGCGTTGAGCTCATATATAAGTTCTTTCTAGACTTGGCTCGATTAATGTCTCTATAGATTTGCAAAACAACATATCTAACATAAGATGCTTAAATATTGAGCCACCCCCAAAAAAGAAAGAAAAGGAATAAAGAACTTCTCTCTTGGTCAGCCAAAGCTAAGAAATGGATAAGGAATAATAGGAGGGTAAGAATATGCGATGTCTGCAATTTTGGGTTCTGGTGTCACAATGATGTCTTAGAGTGCACATTTTAATATGAGGTTTGCTTCCTACAATAAAATTGATTTTCTTGCTATTTTCTTATCTCACAAAAAATGTTGATTGCATATTGATTTCACCTTAACAGTTTTGCTTTCCTACTCGTGTTCGATCATCCTGCAGTGCTTAATGACTTCTCTGTTGAGGGGAATTCAGGAATATTAGATCTCCAAACTATGTAATTGCCGCGTCAGATGTAATTGCTTATGTTTGAAGCTTATTCACATGTATAGACCTTGATTTTCTTTCTCATCTTCCTCTTCATATGATACTTGTCGAATGTTGTTGCAGTTCTTGGAGGTGTGGAATCCAATCTCAACGAGAAACACCATTTGGTCATCTAGTGCACATGCTGGTGTAATTTCTTCATTAGCAGATCAGTATGTGGCGATGACGCTTCTTTGTGGATCAAGATACAACTGTCATTCTTTCTTCTTTCTCTTATCCAAATTACATAAATATCTGAATAAAACCACATCTGCATCCACCCTTTAGCTAACAACTAACAAGGGTGAATTTGGGACCAAGGATGGTGACTGTATTCTTGGTGCTTCACCAAAGTAATGAGTTATCGGAAAGACTGAATTATTAGTCACAAAACTTTGCCCATTGTTTCAAACTCCTCTCCTTTATTTTATCATTGGGTTGATTTTTAAAATGTTAATTAGACTTGTTTTTATTTAATACACGTCAAAGTTTAAACTTGAGTAGTTAAATGAATTAAGAATTTTAAATTGGAAAGTTTGTAAAAACAATTATTAGTTAAATGATGTCACTGGTTAATAATTGGGCTCATTTTAACCCGATCCATAGTATAACCCGACCCAAATCCCATTTTAATTCAATCCTTAATGATCTTCCCTTCATTTCTTTATCTTCCCCTTTTTTTTCCATTTCCCAATTCCATTTCCTTAGAAAATCACATCTCAAACCTGTGAAACCCCAGCCTCCCTCGCCTTCATTGACTATTATATTCCTTTTTTATTTATTAAGTATATGAAAAGCATTGAAAATAACTAATTTGCCATCTCTTGCTAAAAATGTAATTAGTATTAAATTCATGAAATATAACAAAATTATTTTTGTACTTTTACTTTTTGATTTTATTGTATGAACGCTATTACAAATGATAAATTTTAAATTGTTGAAAGAAGATACTTCAAAAATTGTTTAAATTTTAACTACGGTTAGAAAAGTTAGAATGGTTGTATATTAAAAGAGGTGAAAAAGAAAAATAAAATCACAGTGAATACATTTAATTGATCTTTTTATTTGTTTCTTTTTGTTTTCTTTTCTACTTCTACTTTAGTTTTTTCTAATTATTATTTGAATGCAATTAAAATGATAATATTATGAAATATAATTGTATATAACTTATATTAAGCGAATGAATTTACAGAAAGAAAGCTTTTTGGTGACATCTAATTTGGGTGTTTAGGGTGATTTTGCCTATTTCCCCGTGGAAGATTTCTTGGGCTTTGATTTGGAGAGATTGATCATCATCGTCGTCTCGCAAGGTCCAGTTGCCATCATCTTGTTGGCTCCGATCACCATCATCTTGTGGCAATTGGTCACCTTGTGGATTCAGCAAGGGGCCAATAATCTGGTTATGTTCATTGGCCATCACATGAATATTTCTTTGGAACAAACAGAAGCAGATTAGTAAAAGGTTAACGATGAACTAAAACAACACAATTGCCCTAACCCCACGGTGGGGCCCAAACTGTTAAACCTAAAATCTAGATGAAAAAATGACAATTGAATTTATAAAATAGGATCACAGACAAGTATATTGTCTTCGCAATAAATCAACTTTTCGATAATGTTAATTTGACTAAAACAATATAAGATAGACAATGAAATGTATTTTAAATGATAAAATAAAGAGAAAGAAAAGAGAATTTTTATTGACAAACCCTGCTTTAGCCGATAAATAGCGTAGCCAAATAAAAACGCAATACCTTGCTATAATTAGAGAGCTTCTGCAATAATAATAGTGAAAATTGGATCATCTCTAAGGGAAAAAAGTATATTTATAGTACAACCCTAAAGTAAGCTATTCTTAATATTCCGCTTCTCATAATGATCCTGATACGCACGTCTCGTGCATAACACATACTTACTTCTAACTGCTGCAAAGGATCTCGGATATTCCGAAATTGGCACATCTGGATGCTTATCATATCCGAACATTTGTGTCTGGTTGGACACATTACTTGGGATTGAGATTATCTTGCTTTGATATGAAAGGTTCAGGATAAGCTTGTTATAGATTCAGAGCAGACTTCTTGAATCGTTCTCTAAGCTCTTGCCAAAGCAACCTTTGATGACTTTGAACTGACTAAATTCTCTAAGCATCGACTTCTGAGTTGTTAACGTGTCATGTTCATATTTCACCAATATAACTTTAATAATGGGGCGTCTCAATAGAATATTTGATAGAAGGTTAAAGTTATTAAAAAGAAATTAAAAAAAAAAACCCCTCAAATTTTTAATTTCAATTCTAATAGAACTTTTAATTCCAAAAATAAATTGAAATCATCAATATCTTAGTGAATTATACTTTAAGAAACATTTAACAACATTTATAATTAAGATAATGCCTTTTCAAATCTAATCATTTAATAATTTAGTTAGTTGTTTATCGTGACACTCAAAGAGTTGAAAAAGATGGTACAAGATCAAATTTGTAACAAGATTGATTCAATTTTAAATGATTAGACAAAAAAGCAGGATGTCTTGCGGTCTTTGTTTTAAAAGGCTTTCTTGGGATTCGTCCTGGCCAGGGCACTTGCAAAACACCCTAAGATTCACGTGTAGGGTTTAGTTTTGTAAAATTTATGCCTCAAGACCCAACTGTGTGCCTTAAACACGCATAACGCTCAATGCTTGGAGATCACTCAACAGCCTAATAATGTTTGTTGATTACACCAGGCATTGTAGTACCGATAATGTTCATTGATTATTTACTTTTAAGGAGTTGATAAGTGTAGTTTGATATTTTTTTTAAGTAATTGAGATTTTTCAATTGTTCGGAAGTTCAAAGTTAAGACATATAGTTGATTTGTATCTCATGATAACTTTTACAATATTGTATTATTCATACTAGTAAAAATATGCTAGATATTTTGTTTTCTTTCAGTTTTTTTAATCTTTTCAAACTTTTAATGTACTTTCAATATCTTTTATGTTATTATACTTTTTTTTTTATTAAAGTATAAATTAAAAAAAAAAAAATTCATGGGGCATACGCTCCATGTCTCAAGGCTATGCTCACTCCATATTAAGTAAAATGCCCCACCTTTAAAACACTGCCTCTAATGGCTACAACTTTCAACAAATAATTAAAAAGATTCATTTATCACTAATAATAAGTACATGATCATTTACTTATATATAAGTTAAGTAATTATGAAGTCTACATATTTTGGGACCTAAAGTTACACCTTAGTGGCTTAAGCCGACCCTGCTTAATGGTAGAGTAAAGTATAGTAATTTATAAAATATAATACTTTATTCGTTCCAATTTATGTGACACTCTTTTTCCTTTTAGTCAATGCAATTACGGAGGACATATTTTTATGTTTAATAACAAATTCAATTTTAAATTTCCAATTTTACTCTTATTGAAATGAGTTGGGATCGAAATATCTATGACTTGGTTTAGACCGCAAGTTAAAAATTTTCTATCAATCTTAGATTTCGTACTCAATAATAACACCTGCAAATAAATTGAGATGGAAAGATTAAACTTTCTAAAAAGTATGTATATTAAAGTTAATAGGGTGCTCATTTAATCTATTATTTCTTAAAATTAGTTTAACATATATTTATGTTTTTTTTTTTTTTTTTTGGTGAAACAGATATTGCATATATATATATATATATATATATATATATATATATATATATATATATATATACACACATATTAACACAAAAAGACACATCATAGGCTCAGATTGAGCATAATTTAGTGGTGCACTGTTTGATTACATGCCAGAATATATTCTACCTAAAGAAGTTCCCGAAATGTACGCTGACGGCGTTGTTATACAACGGGGACTATCACAAAAAAGTCCTTTACAAAAAGCTTAATCTTGCTCCTTCCTTCGCTAGGAGGTCTGCAACTCTGTTCTGTTCACGGTAGATTTGTGTGACCATTGAATTCTCCAACTTCTGGATTAGCCACCTGCTTTTAGGAATAATCGGGTTATAGATAGTGTTATACCCTATTTTAACCGGGGTCAAAATAGTGTACAATATCCGGGTAATTTCGGGGTTATTTAAAGTACAGGAGTCGCCACCTAATTAATTATGGTGAATTAGGGCACCTAAGGTTAATTAAAGTAATTATCTAAAGTTAACTCTGTTTAAAATCTACGAAACCAAAAAGATCTGAGTAAGGGTTCAACTAACCTAGAGGGAAGGTATTAGGCATTCTCTAAGATCCATTAACAATGGTTAACCGACCGGACTTAAATTTAATTAGGCTAAAAATATAGATATAATATTTTATACTATTTTAAGGAAACATTTTTTATAAGTATTGCTAAGGTTATAATAGAAATATACACATGCTATTTTCAATAAAACTTGTAGAATTAATTCAAAAGGTTAAATGTGAGTATAAAGATGCTTAAAATCCAAGCATCGAGAGAAAATGATTGCCTAAAATAAACTAGAAGAGAAGCGGGGGATTGCTGCGTTAGATCCTAAAATAGATGTCATAAAACTAAGACTCTAAATGGCTAATTACGGATCTTAAATCATTAACTAGAGACAAACACCTATTAAATAAATTGATTTATCTTTACTAAACACCATGTTCGGGAATGCTAACTAAAATATCAAAGAGATAAAACAGGCAAGAGAATAAATTAAGATGAAAAAGGTAAAGTGATGCAGCAACTTTTGCTACTCTCTTTTGCGCTACTGCCCAGATGATTTGAAAGAGAGGGCGAGAAAACATAAGAGCATATGATAGTTCGACGTTAATCCTCGAAATAAATTCTTCACAACTCTCGTAAGCGGTGTCGTTGAGTCCCGAAGCGAAACTCTTCGGCTCCGGTGTTCATGCAAACAAAGAAAAGAAAATGGAGGAAGTTAGCAAAGGAAATTTAATTCTCAACAAACTATGGAAAGTAAAATAGACGCCGCCAAATAATTAATTCCAAGTTAATGTCCACCAAGTTCATCATAGTCAGAATGTCTGGATAGTTTGTTCAGTAGGAATTTTCTCACACCCATTAATAGTATTGACATGTTTTTTAGACTTTGTATGCTCCCTAGTGTTAATTTAGATTCCAAGTAGTGGTGCTACAAGAGTATTTTTTGTCTTTCTAGTCTTTGTGCAAACAATCTACTTCTTTTGTAAGTTGGCGTCTTCACGATGCCCCTGGCAATACGATCTTTTACTTTATCAAAATAACACACTACTAAAAAAACAGTGAAATTCGACCAAATATTTTCGACCTCACTTTTTGGTGGGAAAAAAATCGACCACATGAGGTC
>NW_026715118.1:0-21047 GCF_029784015.1 Lycium ferocissimum | reverse complement strand
AAGTGAGACATTGATCTAAGAAAAAATGAAGTTATTGGAGCAAGTAAATATGTTAGAACATAGACTACAAGCAGTCAAGTTCGAGTTAACACAATCTCAGAGTTTTCCATCTCAGACAAAAATGGATGAGACGGGTGTACATTCCCCAATGAATGCAGTTAAATCCACTATATCGGATATGGATACAGCTGGTCCGGTTCAAACGGTAGCCTGTAAAGACTTATCAAATCCGTTAATGGCTGTCACTTTGCCAAAAAGTGAAGATGAGAGATGTTCATCTCTCCAGACAGGACGAAGTCTACGGAAGACACTAACACAAGGAGCTATCTCTACAAAGAAAAGTATATTTGCCAAGAAGAAAAAGAATGAGAAGATAGAGAATATAGTTAAACAGACATTAGAAATATTTTTTCAGACAAAAGAAGAACAAGATAAACATATAGTCCAAAATCCTAGTCCAGAATTATCTCCAAGTCCAGGGATGTCACCAGTCCATAGTTCAGATCTCGAAGGAGACATGGAAAATTTTCAGAACAGTGCATTTCAAGACTCGTAGGATCCAAATGATGTAGATTCGGGAATGAGTTTTTGTTACATCCCGTGTTTTTGCACATTCGGGAAATTTGGACATAAGTGTGATTTGTAAGAAATAAGGCCATATTTGGATCTTGTTAGTATGAATATGTCGATTATGGAAACATTAGTGCGGAATTATCGAGGAAGGTTAAGGGTAAAAGGGGGAATTCGTAAAGTGGTCAATGGAAATAATGCGGAAGGTTAGGGGCAAAATGGTAATATTGAGAAAAGTCGAAGGGTAAAAACGGTAAATTCACACGAGTCTCTTGAAAGCTCCAAAAAGGCCATATTGGCCATGTGACAAAAAAAAAAGGAGAAAAGAAAAGAATGGAAAATGGATGAGAAATGATGACTAATAAGTCATCTTTTTAATCAAGTTTCAAGAAAATTCTAGAGAGGGGCATGTGCCCCTCACATGCTTGGAAGATATACTTATATATATAGGAGAGAAGGGAATTAAAACAAGAGAAAAGAAAAGAAGGAGAAAACAAAAGAAACAAGAAGAGTGAAGACTTGGCCATTCGGCCAAGTCCTAAGAAATTTTGCCTCTTAAATTCTTTCTCCAAAAATTTATTTCTTGCGGTTTTCCTACTAAAGTAAGGTCCCTCTACGACGTGGTGCAATTGGTTTGGAAGAATAAGCATTGGTTTCTCAATTCAACACTTAAAGAAGTGAAGAAGTTTGAAGAAAAAGGTAAGGTTCATCCCATTTATTTATGTTATGAAGGTTGGTTTGTGTTGTGGAATATGTAAATGAGTAGAAAAGATAGAAATATGGAAGTTTGCATGGTGAGTGTGGAGGCATGCATGTGGCCGAATAAGTTGTAGTGTAATTATGTTGAGTTTTATGTTGTATTTTAGTTGTGCTTATGATGGAATTTATATTGGAAATGAAAGATGGATGAATTTGATGGAATATGGAAATATTGATGTTTGGCCATGTGATATGATGATTGGTAGGATGGAAATGAATTAAGTTTGTTTAGTACGTTAATTGTGATATTGTGATCCTTATAATATAAATGGAGATAAAATGGTTTAGGTTGGTATTGAAATGGAATGTAGGAACTTATGCCGTATTGTTATGATTTTATGACATTATGGAAATTGAGATGTTAAGGTGTGAATTAGGATGGTTGTTGATGAATTTGGAAGATGGAAATATGTGATGAATGTGTATGTTAAAGATTAGATGATTTGGATAAATTATGATCTTGGCGGAAAGTTGTATATTTTGTATAGTTTGTGTTATATTGTGTTTGGTTGTGATTGGTGGTGTTGTTGTGGGTTGTGTTGATTGTTTTGAGCCGAGTGGAGTCTCGGGGGTGATGTATTTATAGGGGAAGTGCTTTGAAATTTCGGTAGCCAAATAGAAACCAAAGATTGAAATGTCAACTTGCATGAATAGTAACTGGTAAAGATGACCATTTGCAGATTTTTGGCGAAACGGGATTGGAGTTTTGATGAGCTTGGCAAGCGAGAAAGGTATGTGAAGCTATCCCTCTCCTTCCTTTGGCATGTCCTAGGTATACTAGGCTTGAATTTGAGTCTCGGGGGTTATTCTGTTCATCGAAAGTCGATTCGAAATGGAGCACTATTCATTCGGTGCGATTGAACTTGAATCTTTATATTTTGTTGGGAAAATGTTCAAACGTCCGTAACTTGCGAATGTGATCGAATTGCCTTGAAACTTCATAGATGCCTCCATTAAGTGATATTTTATAAAACCTTTCAAAACCACTCCGAAGGAGTGTGATATTTTATAAAACTTTCCAAAACCACTCCGAAGGGGTGTGATATATTATTTTCTAAAGCTTTCTTAAACCACTCCGAAGGGGGGTGTGATATATTATTTTCTAAGGCTTTTCTAAAACCACTCCGAGCGGGGTGCGTACAAAAACCACTCCGAAGGAGTGTGATATTTTATAAAACTTTTTAAAAACCACTCCGAAGGGGGTGCGATATTTTATTATTATTACTATTATTAATATGCCCGAAGGGGCTAGGATTAGTATTATGTCGCGAGTGGCATGCCCGATGGGGCCAGGATAGCCGTATGCAGCGCGAGTGACATGCCCGAAGGGGCTAGGATGCCGGGACCGATGTCCGATGGGGCCGGATAGACGATGTCGGACCGGCATGCCGAAGGGGCCATCATTGTACGTCGGGGCCAAGATGTCCGATGGGGCCAGGATAGACGTATGCCGGACCGCACGCGCGAAGGGGATTAATATTATTACTATTATTATTATTATTATTATTATTATTATTATTATTATTATTATTATTATCATCATTATCATTATGCCGAAGCGGCAATGCCCGAAGGGGCCACCATTATTGTTGTTAGGCCGGAAGCGGCCGTCCGAAGGGACTATTTTATTTACATATTTAATTCATGTCAGGTAACCTAAACTTGCTTTCTGTTGTATTTTCTGATTTACGCTTCGCAATGCTTTACATACTCGATATATTCCGACTGACCCTCCTTCTTCGGGGGGCTGCGTTTCATGCCACGCAGGTACACCCAGATGAAGAGGAGACTTACTAGAAGTTGTTCCCGCGGAATTGGCGAGCTCCACCTCAGTTCGGAGTGTTGCCGAGTCAAAGTGTTCGTGTCATGATTTTTAGCATATGTTAGAGGCTTTGCAGACAGTGTCCTGTGGATAGCGCGTCGGGAAGTGCGGATGATTTGTAAATGTTAGAAGAGTATGCGTTTTCAGATAATGTTTATTGATTGAAAAGTTTCATGTTTCTTAAAAAAAATTTCGAACTGGCAGATTTTAGTAACGCGAACGTTAAGGGTTCGCTCGACTCTGAGGAGGGTCGGGTGCCCATCACACCCTAGTAAGGTCGGGGTGTGACAGCTTTGATTCCATTGCACTACATAATTTAGACACGTAAAAGAGATAAATTAATGGAAGAAGTAACCATGATAGACAAAGACAAAGACAAAGAGAAAGGCAGATTCGGGTAAAAAGCAAAAGGAACTAGAAGACATTAATGGAAGAAGTAATCATGATAGACAAAGACAAAGAAAAAGGCAGATTCGTGGAAAAAGCAAAAAGAATTAGAAGACAATATCAATAAAGTGGCTTTATTAAAGTAACTTTAAGCTACAACGAAGGACAGATCAACAAAGGACAATAATATAAAGTTTCTTCTGAAAGTTTTACATGATGATGGGGCCCAAAGAGCACCCGCTGAACTCAAAAGATTCTTTAATATTTTGAAATTCGGAGTTGAAGTCCGCCAGACGCCTATATATAGAGACCATTTGGTGAAGAAGGGATAATCAACAACACTCACGAGCATAAACCACACCACTCCATATTCCCCTTCTCTTTCAAATGCTTGAAATCTTTTCCCTATCAAAAATCCTTGTAATATAATCTTCTATTATAAAATAGTATTAGTTTTTAATAATTATCCTAGTGTGAAGAAGTTTTTGGGGTTCCCTGGAAGGGAAACCTCCCTCCGTCGTTAAATCATGTAAGTTTTATGACTATGTTTTTCTATACTACTCTCCTTACTATATAAATTATGTCAATATTTATATAAATCTATGTTTTATGAATCTGTTACTCTTAGTTTATGATTATTCTCTTAACTTTTTAATAAACTCGATGGATTAACCTGTAAATTCCTAGGTGATAAAGCGGCCGTTTAATGTCTAAAAAATGATAAAGGACAATATTGGTCATGACCGGGGTGTGGTTAAAAAAGAAGGTTATTAAGAACAAAGGTAAGAGAAAGAGATGAACAGTGTAACACGATTCATGACTGGACAGAGTCCAGATTACTTAAAAAAAGAAAAAAAGAAAAAAAGGAGATAAACAGAAAACTTAGAAATATAACTACATGATAATAGGACATCTAGGATGAGGAAGTACCGAGTAGGATTGTTTAAACATTTGATAAAAACCACATTAAATTTTCCACTGAGTTCTTTGAACATTCTTTGAAATTTTAATATTTGAACTTTCTTTGAAATTTTAATATTGAAAAACCATAATCCCTCTCTTTCTTTGGTATCAGAGCAAGAAGACTTTTGGACCTTGAGACTATATTTTATGAGACGACCTTTCACTTCTAGACAACGAAGACCATCAATTACTATTAGAAAAAGTTCTATGAGACAACATAGTTTTAGTAAATACATAAGTTTTCATTATCGTATGATACACTTACCCGACAAAAACAAAAAAAACACTAGAAAAATAAGAAGATTTCTTACTAATCAAGTTAATTACCTAGAAACAGTACATCGAGAAGCTCTAGAAACTAACACAGACGTTCTAAGTTTCAGAAATAATCTCCTTTGGGAAATACAGTTTACAAATGATGAAATATTCAGAGCAGAAGAATATATTAGATTCATAGAAAGACGAGTGAAGTTTATTCTGTTAGGATAATATATGAGAAATTATTATTTAGAAGCTAAACAAGAACTAAATAGGTTATACCCAGAATATATTAGATTAAGTAATTCTAAAGAAAATCAGCCAAGGTTACAAGAATTAATAGATATAATATCAGGATTAGAATATAGATTACTAGGATATATAAGATCTAGAAAAACTTTTCAGAAACAAACACAAAACCGTTTTAGATCATATTAGTTATTTTATATGAGAAAGCAACCTTTTGTTAGACAAATAGTTATTAACTATTGGTATTTATACAGAAATATAGAAAGGAGACGAGAATTAAGAAAAGTAGAAAAAGCTTTGAGCGCTTACTTAGAAGTAATAAATACAGACGCACTGTCATCAATAATAGAAAATAGACTTTTACAAAGTTTTATTAACCAAGAAACTATATCTGCAGTAATTTGGGAATTACAAGGTATAAGAGACAACATAGAACAATCTACAAAAAGGATAAAGCATAAACCATACCACTCCATATTCCCTTTCTCTTTCAAATGCCTTAAGTCTTTTCCCTCACCAAATATCCTTGTAATATAATCTTCTATTATATATATATATATATATATAGTGTCACATTATTTTCAATAATCGAATTATCATTTTGTATCTCACTTCCACCAAGAAGATCATGTTAACTTCTCACCACAACATCACCTGTAGGTTCCAACACAATGAATAGTGGCATGAAGCCCACATAATTACTCAATCAATAGCATATAGGAAGTTCAACCACACACAATCATGTTTGAAGACTAGACATGCTTTCTCTTATCAATTTCACAACACATATAATCAACTAATTAAAATCTAACTCAAGTAGACTGTAACCTACCTCGAATGTAGAGCTGGAACAATACAGATTAATCCGCTACAGCCTTTCCCTTCCGTAAAGCTTCGGAACTCTCAAAGTCTAGCAATTAAAATGCTCAATAAGTCATAATTAATCTAATCACACAATCAATTCAAGAACACCCTTCCCTTTAGCCCCATTCCAATGGGTGAATGATTTCTAGGTATAAATCAACCTAACATTGGCCTTAGCAACCACCAATTATTAATTTATAAGGCTATTTAATCAAAACATCCATTACAAGCAGTTTTCAGAGAGTATTTGGGAAAGAAGCCACTTCCTTAGTTTAATTTGCAACAGGACCACTCCATTTCTTTTCCCTTTATTTTTTCATTTTAGGGTTAAGGGTAGTGGTCCCGTGGTCACTTTATAATTTTAAAAACTTGTAGTTCACAACTTATATACTTAAGTCCCCTTTCACTTATATTAAAATATACAAAAGTCCCTTTCTCTCTCCTCAGTTCTTCCCAACTCCCGCTATAACAAAATTGAAATGCACATCGGAATTCTCCCTCTCCCCATTCTTGGTAACGTTCTTCCCGTACATTCTAGATAATTTCTTTAATTTAGCAACTCCTCTAGAGCATTTAGAGCTCCATTTTTCCATGAAAGTTTTTATTATTTGACGAACTCGATAGAACCCTAGTGTTCATAAAGTTGAGATTTCTTTTTCAAAATTTTGGAAGTTTCGCCTGTTTTTTGCTAGAAATCTTTGTTATTTATACTTATTTTGCTTGTTTAGATCTTTCTTTTTCTCTTTTTGCAAACATATCATGGTCTATTAATAGACTTTTGGTCGATTATTCTTGTTTTTTTGTCGGAGTTGATCAACATCACTATATTGTTTGTATATGGATTATAAAAAATGGCTAGATGTAGAGGTAGAGGAGGGAACATAATTCAAACCCGTTCTAGGGCAACATATAACGATAGAAAAAGAAAAGGTAAAGAAGTTAGCCGAGAAGGTGAAAGAAGAAAAACTGTACGACCTGAAAATGACGCGTACTCAAAGAAGAATAATGATGAGTACAGTGTCGAGGAAGGTGAAAGAGATGATCCCCATGTTTCTGAGGGGTCTAGTGGTGATGAAAATGATGATCCCTTTGTCCTTTCCATATTGTGCAAAGACAATCAACGTTAACAAGTATGGTCTGATCAATTGGCTGGATGATTATGAATCGTTTCCAGGAAAAGTTTCGGTTAGGAGTAGGCTGACATTGCTTACTGATTTTTAAAAAACCCTAAAAGATCATAAACTTAGGAAAATGTTCAGGCATTCCTGTTTTGGTCACTTTAGAAAAATATCAGAACACTTCAATAGATTCAATGGAATGTTGGTGCACTATATGGTTCTTCGTCATGTGGTTGAGAAGAAGAAGCGTGAGATGTGGTTCTTGGTGAATGACAAGCCTGTGTGTTTTGGCTTGAATGAGTTTGCTTTGATCACTGGTCTAAACTGTGGATCATATCCCAGCCGAACTAGAGAGGAAAGGGTACTTAAGAAAGGGGCAGGATTCTGCGCAAAAGTTTGTCGCAATAAAAAGATTTCTGCAGAAAAGCTATTGGCGGTGGTAAGAGGGCCTAGGCTGACCAAAGAGGAAAAGCTGAAATGTTGTCTTGTATGGTTTGCGCACACAATATTGCTTGCCAAAGATGTGTCAAAGGGTGTGGAGCATGACCTGATAAAAATGGCAGACGATCTGGAGTTCTTCAAGAGCTATCCTTAGGGAAAGGAATCATTTGAACTGACTCTGGACTACTTGAAGAACAAGATACACATTCCCAAGCACCACCAAGTGCATGCGGAGAAAAAGGTTGCATCATATGCGCTCTATGGCTTCCCCTGGGCATTCATGGTAAATATTATAAAACATTGGTGCAAAGAAAGTATAGACTGTGTCTTGTTTATTTTTCACTCAGCTTTTCCTGCACTTGGAAGGAATGCTGGGAAATCAGAGGAGGTTCCTTTCCCTATTCCTAGGATTCTTAGGTGGCACACCAAGAAAATGGAACGATTCACCGAAGGAGATCCATTTAAGAATAGAGCTGGAGTTGCTGAGGTATAAATTTGGAGTCTATTATTAATTTTTTCGCAAAAAGATAAGCTTAATGTTAATGTTTTGTTTATTTGTAGATGGTGCACCCTTACCTCATCCCTACAGTCTGTGAGTTGGAGCAGGACTACATGACAAATCTGGTGCCATATGATGATGATACTAATGATCCAATCATTGATGAGTTGAAGCGTGAACTTGAAGGCGTGACTATTTTGATTACACCAAAACATTCCTCGAAGGCTTCTAGTGGGGCGCAGAAGAAGCGTGAAGCATTTTGATGAGGACCATACTCAAAAGGCCGAGGATAACATTCGAAAGATGTTGGTGGTAATTCAGCCATAAAAGATAATGTTGGTATTGGGACATCTATGGGTCGTGCTGCACTAAGTGGGGACCCATCAGTGCTGGTGGAGCATGAGCAACTGAAGCAGCGTGTGGAGAAGATTGAGGAGTCTTTGAAGGTTCTTGTCGCTTATGTTGAGGGGGAAAGAATTAGAAAGAGCGAGAAGGCGAAAAAGAAGGAGACTCTCAATGAAGCTGCCGATGAGGTTGGTGTGGATCAGCAAGAAGCTCAAGATCTCCATGTGCCAATTACTGAAGATGCCTATGTGCCAACTGCTCAAGAAGTCCATGCTGCCGAAGTTGAGAAGGAAAAAGAACTCCCTGTTGCTGAAGCTGAGAATGAAAAAGAAGTCCCTAGTGTGACGAGTGAAGCTGATGTTATTTTGACGCCGAAAAAGCTGTGTCGAATGTTGTCGATGAAATTAATGGCTCCACGAAGGAGAAATTTGATATTTGGGTTCTAACAAACAATTAATTAGTGTGTGGTGGATGTTAACAAACAATTTCATTGCTTACTTTTAACAAAGAATTTATGACAACTGTATTGTTGCCTTGTGAATTTGGACGGGCAAATTTTTCTAAGTGGTAATTTATGACAAGGTTGGAGCATTGCAACATTTGTAGCTAACTGTGTTGTTGCTATGTGGATTTGAATGTGCTTTAGTTTACTACAGACTTGAGTTAATGTTTATGTTTATCGACTGTGAGTCAATGATTATTATTATAGACTATAAATAAGATTTATACGCAAACTCATATAAATAAAAATTGCTTCATATTCTTAATAATACTTCATACATACCCCCAAAATGAAAGACCCAATCCCCACTACGGACCCATTACACATTTCCAAATAGCAAACATAACATTGCTAATGAAGCACACAACAATTGATCCCCCTGTTCTTCAGTCACCATCAACTTCTGTTTTAGCTCATCCCTCTCTATTTCGGTGTCTCTCAGCTGAACTATCAAGTGATCCCTCTGTTCTTCAGCTTTGCTGAGCCTTTGCTGCATTTCAAATTTGGGTATAAATCTAGATTTTGCTGAGTTAGATCCTCCTGGGCAGTTTTGAGATTTCTTTGCTACTCTATCGGGATGGGGTTCAATAAACCTGAAATAGTCGCAGCCACCATCTTCCTAAACAAAACGCCAATCAATTAGAGGCTTTTCTAGTAAAACCACGTAAAAAAAATTCCTTAGGAACTAGAAACTCACAGTTCCAACTGCACAAGTAACGAATCTGTGACCTGGATTCTTTGGGGTGCGTGATGTCCTCAAGACAGCGTCGTCACCGCAAAAACATTTATTGGGTTTATTTGGTTGAGATATTTCAGATAGCTGAGGCATTTTGTGATTTTGATGAAAGAATTTGATGAAGAGACAAGACAATGGAGGAGTTTTGGCATTTTGGGTTTGTTTTATACGTGGATGAAGCTAAATGTTACCGTTGTAAGTTTAAAATTTTGATTTTATTACCGTTGTAAAAAAATCCGTCAGTCGAAATAATGCTAACTCGAAATATCCACAAGCTTTGGTCTATGATAGACCAAGTTGGTCGATTAATCACCAAACAAATACTTGATCTATAAAGTATATTATGGATTGCATGGTTGGTCAATACACTACTGATAGTGATATTAACATAAATTAATAAAAAAAACTTAATGCTAATTAAACAATATAGTAACACTTTAATACATCATATGAGAGTTCCCATCCATTATACACATGATCCAAAGAGTTTTAGAACAAGTAATGGTCCTTAATCATCAAATATTAGCCTATAATTGATGTTGATGATCGATTATAGACCACATAAATAAAGGGGACTGTTTTGGGATGAGAAGCCTGGTGAATGGGCACAAGTGTAAAGCTCGTAAAAATAATTAAATTTTTTTTAAAAAAAATGTCAAACCCTAAACCCCAAACTCAAAAAGAAAAAAAAGATCCCAAACTGCGTAAATCTAAGGGAGCGTGGATAGGTCTATCATAGTCCAGCAGTTTACAATAGCCAAAGGGTATAGTATATTGTAGATTACATAGTTGGTCCATACTCTACTGGTAGTGATATATAAAGCAGGACCACTATTTGCCTAAAAAGGCTATAATTAAATAATATAAAATAAATAAAAAGACTTGATGCTATTTACACAATGTAGTAACACTTTAATATGTCATATGAGAGTCCCCATCCATTATACACATGATCCAAGGAGCTTTAGAACAAGTAATGGTCATTAATCATCAAATATTTGCCTAAAAAGGCTATAATTAAATCAAATAAAATAAATAAAAATACTTGATGCTATTTTAACACTATATTAACACTTGATTATTATTACTAGAGTCCCCATCTATTATATACATAATCCAAAGAGCTTTTAGAACAACTAATGGTAATCATAACACTACTATCCAATAAGTCTGACAATAAGCTAATGTTCTCTAAGCTAATGTTCTCAAAGCACAACTTTGTTCCACGGACAACCATTAGTTGTTCTAAAAGCTCTTTGGATCATGTGTATAATGGATGGGAACTCTAATAATAATAATCAAGTGTTAATATAGTGTTAAAATAGCATCAAGTATTTTTATTTATTTTATTTTATTTAATTATAGCCTTTTTAGGCAAATATTTGTTAATTAAGGACCATTATTTGTTCTAAAGCTCTTTAGATCACGTGTATAATGGATGGGGACTCTCATGTGATGTATTAAAGTATTAGTACATTGTGTAAATAGCATCAAGTCTTTTTATTTATTTAATTTAATTTAATTATAGCCTTTTTAGGCAAATAGTGGTCCTGGTTTATATATCACTACCAGTAGAGTATAGACCAACTATGTAATCTACAATATACTATACCCTTTGGCTATTGTAAACGGCTGGTCTATGATAGATCTATCCACGCTCCGTTAGATTTACGCAGTTTGGGATTTTTTTTCTTTTTGAGTTTGGGGTTTGACATTTTTTTTTTAAAATTATTTTTAGGAGCTTTACACTTGTGCCCATTCACCAAGCTTCTCATTCCAAAACAGTCCCCTTTATTTATGCGGTCTATAATCGATCATCAACATGGAGGTCTATAATAGACCATAAATTGTGGATATTATAGATATGGTATTTGTTTGGTTATTACTCCACTCAAAAAACAGCATTAAATCAACAGAAAGCAGAAAATATCAAAAGAACAAAAAAATCATAACAAACACTGATTTCATTAATATAGGTAGATTTAAAATTAAAAAAAACACCGCCCAAACACCACCCAACAAAAATAAACTAAAAAACTACTAAACTAGGGGGATGGTTTTGGGGGGGGGGGTGATCAGAGCGTCGGGGTCAACACCCTCGAGCTTTAGAAGAACACAGCATGCATATGATTCTATGGATGGCAGCTTCCAATAGCTCACAATCCTCGCCAAGTCCCCTAAAGAGCCTCTGAAAAGCTCGATACTGGGGGTGATGGTTTGCATCTCTATTTCTTATCCTTCTCGGCATTTTTGATCAATTTTTGGGAGTGTTTTGGATGAAGAGTGATGAGATGACTTTTCAAATAGGCTTAGGCGATTTATAGACTCATCGCCTTGGTTTAGTGAACCGTCGGCCAATGGATGAGCGACACGTGTAAATACACATGGAGGTGGCGTTTAAATATGAGTTTGATTAGAAATAACCACAGGCCTTTTGAATTTTTATTCGTGACGTTTGGCGGTTCGGCAGTCGCTGGGCTTTTAAAGCGATTATAGATCTGTTACACCTCGAAAAATTTCATGTCGTTGTGCGGTAAATAAACTAACGCAGGGTAAGATGTATATGATGTTCCTACAAGTAAGAAGGGGTACTTAACGATTCTAATTAAGATTCCAAAGACATTTGAGGCAAGAGAAGAAGGTTCGTTGAGGAAGGCGAAGTATAGGTCGTGTTTTGGAAAGGTTTTGCCAAGTACCGAGCTAATGTTGATTTAATAATGTCTTGGGGAAGAGTTATAATGCTCTTTAGATTGTCAATGAAGTGTTAAACAAGTGTTAAGAAGGTCCCATAAGGATCGGAGATCAAATGGAACAACGAAAACAAGTCGAGAGGAAGGTGAGTTATACGACCCATTATACGGTCCGTATAGTGGTCCGTATAACAGTCACAGCGAAGGGTGATGTCACACCCCGACCTTACTAGGGTGTGATGGGCACCCGACCCTCCTCAGAGTCGAGCGAACCCTTAACGTTCGCGTTACTAAAATCCGCCGCCCTCGAAAATTTTTAAGAAACATGAAACTTTTCAATCAATAAACATTATCTAAAAACGCATACTCTTTTAACATTTACAAATCATCCGCACTTCCCGACGCACTATCCACAAGACACCGTCCGCAAAGTCTCTAACATATGCTAAAACCACGACACGAACACTTTGACTCGGCAACACTCCGAACTGAGGTGGAGCTCGCCAATTCCGCGGAGACAACTTCTAGCAAGTCTTCTCTTCGTTTGGGTGTACCTGCGTGGCATGAAAACGCAGCCCCCCGAAGAAGGAGGGTCAGTACGGGATATGTACTGAGTATGTAAAGCGATTACAATTAACAACCACTGCTCAATTTAGAAGAAAAGAAATCACAATCAAACTCATTACCCGCAGCCCTCGCTGGAGGAAAAATATAAATGTATACATGGGGTCCTAGAACAATCCTTAAGTAAATAATACAAATGAACACACATTCCTTAAGCAAAGGATGCAACCTAACCCGTGTGTCGCCTCCGACATACCCATGAAATAGTCCCTTCGAACGGCGCTTCCGCGCAATAATAATGATGATGATAATAATAATAATAATAATAATAATAAATAATAATAATAATAATAGTAATAATAATAAATAATCCCCTTCGTGTGTGTGCCGGTCCCGCATAATAATAATGATAGCCCCATCGGCATCCGGCCCCGGCATAGTAATGATGATAGCCCCTTCGGGCATTGCCCGACGTAAAATGATGGCCCCGTGTACGGATGGTCCCTTCGGGCATGCCGGTCCGACATACGTCTATCCCGGCCCCATCGGACATGCTTTGGCCCCGCATCCTAGCCCCTTCGGCATGCCACTCGTGACATACGGCTATCCCGGCCCCATCGGGCATGCCACTCGTGACATACTACTAATCCTAGCCCCTTCGGGCATAATAATAATAATAATAATATCGCACCCCTTCGGAGTGGTTTTGAAAAGTTTAAATAATAAAATCTCACACCCCCATCGGAGTGGTTTTGTACGCACCCCCTTCGGAGTGGTTTTAGAAAAGCCTTAGAAAATAATATATCACACCCCCTTCGGGGTGGTTTTAAGAAAGCTTTAGAAAATAATATATCACACCCCCTTCGGAGTGGTTTTGAAAAGTTTAAATAAAAAATATCACACTCCCTTCGGAGTGGTTTTGAAAAGGTTTATAAATTATCACTTAATGGAGTCATTTATGAAGTTTCAAGACAATTCGATCACATTCCCGCAAGTTACGGACGTTTGAACATTTTCCAACAAATATAAAGATTCTAGTTCAATCGCACCGAATGAATAGTGCTCAATTTCATAATCGACTTTCGATGAAAGTAAAACCCCCGAGGCTCAAATTCAAGCCTAGTATACCTAGGACATGCCAAAAGAAGGAGAGGGATAGCTTCACATACCTTTCTTGTCCTTTACGCTTGCCAAAACTCCAATCCCGTTTCGTCAGAAATCTGCCAATGGTCATCTTTACCAGTTACTATTCATGCAAGTTGACATTTCAATCTTTGGTTTCCATTTGGCTACCGAAATTTTGGCAGCACTTCCCCTATAAATACACCACCCCCGAGATTCAACTCGGCTCAAAACATCTAACAACAACCCAACAACAACATCAATCCACAACAAGAATCGCAAACTAACACAAATAGTCTTCTTTTTGCATAAGCGACAACTTGCAACTAATTTCACCTTTCAAACTAATATTAATGTTTACATACTCATTTACTTACCAAGATCATCTCAACATCATTTGGAGACATTTCATATGAGTTCACATATTATTCACAAAATACACAAATTCTCCATCGAAACCATAACTCGTCCAAAACTTCCATTCTTCGACAAACATATTCATAACATATTTCCATCTTCCAAATTCATCAACAATCATCATAATTCACACCTTAACAATTTAATTATCTTAATACCATAAAATCACATTAATATAACATAATTCCCTACATTCCATTTTCATGCAAACTTAACCCATTTTCCCCATATTTACAATGCAAGGATCACAACAACACAATTACCATATTAAACAAAATAAATTCAACATGATTCATCACCCTATACCCCCACGGCCAACATGCATATTTCCAACTTCTTTCCATTTTCGTTCTACTTTCATTTCCAATACAAATTCCACACCACTCACAACTATAATACAACATACAATTCAACATAGTCATACTACATATATTCGGCCATCTACATGCATATACTTCCACCATGCAACTTCCATATTTTCATATATTATACTCATTTCCACATACTATAACACAAACCAACCTTCAAAACATAATTAGAGGGGATGAATTCTTACCTTTCTCTTCAAACTTCTTCACTAGAACAACTTGTCTATTTGAAGAAACAAGCCCTCTTTCTTCCAAACCAATCACACCAAGTTGATAAGGGCACTTAATTTGGTAGGAAAATCACAAGACAAGAATTTTTGGAACAAGATTTTGGTGGGTAAAATTGGAGGGGGCTGGCCGAACCCTCCTCTTGTTCTTGACATTTTTTTTCTTGTTTTTCTCTCTTACTCCTCTCTTGAAAATTCTAGAAAATCAACAAGGCTTGTCCCTTTATATATATATTAGTAGGCACATGACCATGTCACATGTTCCATGTCTTTCTCTCCTTTTTCTTTTCTATTTCTTCTTTCTCTCAACTTCTTGAAATTTCTATGGATTAATATGAAACATTGGCCTTTAAATAATTCATCACATGGATGAATTTTAGTGGGCTTGGGTCCTTGTTAATGGACCATGGCCGGCCCCCCTTTCAATTTGGGCCTCTTGTCTTATTATTTTTTTTCAATTTTTCCAAGCCCGAAATCCTTAGCCCACTTTTAATAATGCATGAAACCATCTTCCAAAATTCCAATATCGCCCTTAGCCTTCCTCCGTATTTCCACGAGACGTATTACGAATTTCCTTTTATGCCCTTAACCTTTCTTAAAAATTCCGCTTCTAATTTCTTCTTAGGCCATTCACATGCTTAACAAAATAAAAATATGGCCTTACTTGTCGTCCTTCCGCGATTGTCTCGAATTATCCAATTGTTCAAAAATGCGGGATATAACATCCTCCCCCCCTTTAGAACATTCGTCCTCGAATGTTCAACTGACCTTATGGGGCCTCTCAATACTTCGGGGAGGTCTCCTTCTTTCCAACTCCTTCCGTCCTTCTTCGTCATTCCCTTATAGTTATCCTTCTTCATACTCATCCTTGTTAAGTCCAACATAACATATTCCCCATTTGTTTCTGGGGTCACCATGTGTGAAAATTTTAGCATACTTCCCAGGGGGTCACCCATCATGAAATTGCTCCCGCCTGAGCACGCTTAACCTCAAAACCTTTAGTGGAATTTGGTGCCTTAACGCTAATATAATTACGCCCACTTCCTCATACAGCCTTTATTACATGATTTGGGGCTAGTCGAAGTCTTACGTATTCCAAGACATGTTCGTAACACATCCTTTTCTCTTGTACAATTACTATTTTACCCTTTTCGATTCTTAATGTTCGCCTTCACTTTCATTCTCCCGACTTACATTTCGAAGAATACTTCAATGTTCTTACCTCATCCAACATGCCTCGTCCGCACTGTTGTTTACCACTGTATTTTGTAACTGTTGACGTCATAGGTCGCTTTCTTTTGTCGACATCATCCTTTAGCTGAAATAAAAGGTTAGTACAAGGGACTTCATGTCCTATGACTGGGCTCTATCGCACGATCTCAGATATGACAGAAGGTCAACAATTCTTAGATATGAAAGAAAGTCAACAATCCCTAAATGCCCGTAGCCTCCGTTTTATAAATGTGGCGCGCAACACACCATAAACAAGACTCTACCGGACACGACTTTGCGTACAACCCCTAAGACGCACTGCCTCGATACCACTTTGTCACACCCCGACCTTACTAGGGTGTGATGGGCACCCGACCCTCCTCAGAGTCGAGCGAACCCTTAAACGTTCGCATTACTAAAACCTGTCATTTCGAAAATTTTTAAGAAAACATGAAACTTTTCAATCAATAAACATTATCTAAAAATGCATACTCTTTTAACATTTACAAATCATTCGCACTTCCCGACGCACTATCCACAGGACACTGTCTGCAAAGTCTCTAACATATGCTAAAAACCATGACACGAACACTTTGACTCCCGCAACACTCCGAACCGAGGTGGAGCTCGCCAATCCCGCGGAAACAACTCCTAGCAAGTCTTCTCTTCGTTTGGTGTGTACCACGTGGCATGAAAACGCACCCCGAAGAAGAGAGGGTCAAGACGGGATATGTACTGAGTATGTAAAGCGATTACAAATAACAATCACTGCTCAATTTAGGAGAAAAGAAATCACAATCAAGCTCATTACCTGCAGCCCTCGCTGGGGGAAAATATAAATGTATACATGGGGTCCTAGAACAATCCTTAAGTAAATAATACAAATGAACACACATTCCTTAAGCAAAGGATGCAACCTAACCCGTGTGTCGCCTCCGACATACCAGTGAAATAAATAGTCCTTCGAACGGCGCTTCCGCGCAATAATAATGATGATGATAATAATAATAATAATAATAATAATAATAATAATAATAATAATAATAATAATAATAGTAATAATAATAGTAATAATTCCCCGCTGTGCCGGTAATAATAATGATATCCCGGCCCCATCGGCATTGCCGCTTCCCGATAGTAAATGATGATAGCCCCGCCGGCATTGCGTCGCTCCGCATAATAATAATGGTCCCTTCGGGCATGCCGGTCCGACATACGTCTATCCCGGCCCCATCGGACATGCTGGCCCCGCATCCCAGCCCCTTCGGCATGCCACTCGTGACATACGGCTATCCCGGCCCCATCGGGCATGCCACCGTGACATACTACTAATCCTAGCCCCTTCGGGCATAATAATAATAATAATGAGATATCGCACCCCTTCGGAGTGGTTTTGAAAAGTTTAAATAATAAAATCTCACACCCCCATCGAGTGGTTTTGTACGCACCCTTCGGAGTGGTTTTAGAAAAGCCTTAGAAAATAATATATCACACCCCCTTCGGAGTGGTTTTAAGAAAGCTTTAGAAAATAATATATCACACCCCCGGAGTGGTTTTGGAAAAGTTTATAAAATATCACACTCCCTTCGGAGTGGTTTTGAAAAGTTTATAAAGTATCACTTAATGGAGCCATTTATGGTAGTTTCAAGACAATTCGATCACATTCCTGCAAGTTACGGACGTTTGAACATTTCTCCAACAAGATATAAAGATTCTAGTTCAATCGCACTGAATGAATAGGGCTCAATTTCAGAATCGACTTTCGATGAACAGAATAACCCCCGAGGCTCAAATTCAAGCCTAGTATACCTAGGACATGCCAAAAGAAGGAGAGGGATAGCTTCACATACCTTTCTCGTCCCAAGCTCATCAAAACTCCAATCCCGTTTCGCCAAAAATCTGCAAATGGTCATCTTTACCGCTTACTATTCATGCAAGTTGACATTTCAATCTTTGGTTTCTATTTGGCTACCGAAATTTCGCAAAGACTTCCCCTATAAATACATCACCCCCGAGACTCCACTCGGCTCAAAACATCTAACAACAACCCAACAACAACATCAATCCACAACAAGAATCGCAAACTAACACAAATAGTCTTCTTTTTGCATAAGCGACAACTTGCCACTAATTTCACCTTTCAAACTAATATTAATGTTTACATACTCATTTACTTACCAAGATCATCTCAACATCATTTGGAGACATTTCATATGAGTTCACATATTATTCACAAAATACACAAATTCTCCATCGAAACCATAACTCGTCCAAAACTTCCATTCTTCGACAAACATATTCATAACATATTTCCATCTTCCAAATTCATCAACAATCATCATAATTCACACCTTAACAATTTAATTATCTTAATACCATAAAATCACATTAATATAACATAATTCCCTACATTCCATTTTCATGCAAACTTAACCCATTTTCCCCATATTTACAATGCAAGGATCACAACAACACAATTACCATATTAAACAAAATAAATTCAACATGATTCATCACCCTATACCCCCACGGCCAACATGCATATTTCCAACTTCTTTCCATTTTCGTTCTACTTTCATTTCCAATACAAATTCCACACCACTCACAACTATAATACAACATACAATTCAACATAGTCATACTACATATATTCGGCCATCTACATGCATATACTTCCACCATGCAACTTCCATATTTTCATATATTATACTCATTTCCACATACTATAACACAAACCAACCTTCAAAACATAATTAGAGGGGATGAATTCTTACCTTTCTCTTCAAACTTCTTCACTAGAACAACTTGTCCATTTGAAGAAACAAGCCCTCTTTCTTCCAAACCAATCACACCAAGTTGATAAGGGCACTTAATTTGGTAGGAAAATCACAAGACAAGAATTTTTGGAACAAGATTTTGGTGGGTAAAATTGGAGGGGGCTGGCCGAACCCCTCCTCTTGTTCTTGACATTTTTTTTCTTGTTTTTCTCTCTTACTCCTCTCTTGAAAATTCTAGAAAATCAACAAGGCTTGTCCCTTTATATATATATTAGTAGGCACATGACCATGTCACATGTTCCATGTCTTTCTCTCCTTTTTCTTTTCTATTTCTTCTTTCTCTCAACTTCTTGAAATTTCTATGGATTAATATGAAACATTGCCTTTAAATAATTCATCACATGGATGAATTTTAGTGGGCTTGTCCTTGTTAATGGACCATGGCCGGCCCCCCTTTCACTTTGGGCCTCTTGTCTTATTATTTTTTTTCAATTTTTCCAAGCCCGAAATCCTTAGCCCACTTTTAATAATGCATGAAACCATCTTCCAAAATTCCAATATCGCCCTTAGCCTTCCTCCGTATTTCCACGAGACGTATTACGAATTTCCTTTTATGCCCTTAACCTTTCTTAAAAATTCCGCTTCTAATTTCTTCTTAGGCCATTCACATGCTTAACAAAATAAAAATATGGCCTTACTTGTCGTCCTTCCGCGATTGTCTCGAATTATCCAATTGTTCAAAAATGCGGGATATAACAGGTGATCACTGGAAGTATTATACGGTCACTTATACGGACCGCATAAGTGTCCGTATAATTCTTGACGGGCAGCTTTGTACTTTTTATAAATATAAGTCCCAAGGTTATTATTTTCATTTCTCATTTCCTCCACACTTCTTGAAACCTCTAGAACACTCTATACCTCTTATTATCACAAATTCAAGAGAGATCAAAGATCAAATACCAAAAATTAGTGGAATCAAGTGCAAGGATGCTAACTAGGGTTAAGGGAAGCCAATAATCTCTTTGGTGTTAAAGTTGGGTTTTCTCAAGTGAAAGGTCAATGACTTGGATTGAGGAAGAAAGTAGAATATGGAGTTCAAATATGGAAATAGTGGTATTCTTGAATAGTGATTTGGCTTGAATGATAGTTCTTGAGATGTTATGGGCATAATCTTGTTATGAAAGATATTAAAAATGTTGAGGAAGCATTATATGTGGATGAGTACGAGGTTGGGTGGTAACCATGGTTAGGGATGACTTGGAGAGGGAATTTTGAGAATTGAATCATGTCTAGCGTAACAAAATTTATTGATTATGATATTATGGATGTTGTTATTGATGTTTGGGAGTTGTTATATTATATGGAGAAAGTTGTAGAAACAAAGGAAGTGCTGCCCAATTTTCGTTAGCCCTTAGTCGCCTTAGCGTAGTTTCAAGTATGTTTCCGGTTATCTAATCCTAGTACGAATTCTCTTGAATGTAGAATCGTGAACTTGGAGGGAAGCGTTTAGTCGGCAAAGTTAGAGAGATGTAAAGGTATGTAAGGGTAGTCCCCTTCCTTCAAAGGCATGACTCTTGTATTATGATTTCTTTTCTATGTTTCCGTGACTTTCTTATATCCCAAAAGAGGAAAGTTAAGGTTCTTAAGAGCTCGAGATGAGATATGTTCCATGATAACAATGGTGATAATGATGCCATGATGAGATTGACATTCTTACCTTTATAATTTCATTGATGTTGCTTCTTGTTGTTAGCCTCACCTCATGCTACTAGTTCCTTCAAAGTGAGACATGACGATCATGACTATTCCATAACATAATCGGAGGTTATCGACCTTACGTCACTCCGATAGAGTTATAGCTTTCTTGAGCTCTCATGCATGTGGTATGTTATGTATGCATATGATTACACCGCGCCTATATGGCCGGCCAGTCACCACTACGACAGGCATAGTGGGTAGCTATGATGATGATTACACCATGTCTATATGGCATGGGCAGACACCACTAGTGGGCGGCTGGAGATGATTTACCCCGGACGCGAGAGGCGCAGACGCGGGAGGGGCGGACTGTCACGCCCCAATTTTCGAGGGACGTGATGGGCACTCGACCTCGATTTAAGGCCGAGCGAACCCGCAGACCTTTATCGCACACAA
>NW_026715117.1:0-21048 GCF_029784015.1 Lycium ferocissimum | reverse complement strand
TCTCCCCCCCTCGGCCGAAGGGTTAAGCGTTCTTGTTCATCTTCTTGTTTTTTTTTTTGCTCTTCTCTTCTTTTAATTCTCTTGAAACTTCTATTAATACTATTTAACCACATTGGAAAATTAATTAAATCCCATGGCCATGGCCGGCCACCTCAATTTTTTTTTGGGCCTTGCTTTATTTTTTTTTTTTTTGGAGCCAATTTGCTTGGTTCATATTTCACAATTTACTTAAATTAATTTCCGAAATTTCCGATTTTGCTCTTGGCCTTCTCCGATGTCTTTGCGCCAATATATTTCCATGAACAACATAGATATATTAATTAAGATCAAGATATTGACTCATGACATACGAGTCACAATTATTTCAAAATTTCCGAATAGGCGAAAACACGGGATATAACAGTTCGGCCAGCCCCTCTTGGCCGAACTCCCTCTCTTTTTTTTCTCCAATTTTCTTCAATTTTCTAGAAATTTCCAAGGTCACAAAAGATGAATTTGTAGTCTTGCTTAGTCATTCCATGCATATATATAGCTCCACAAATATGTAATGCATATACGTGCCATTTCATGGCATGAAAATATTGGCCAACCAAGGGTGGGGCCTATCCAACATGTCATGAACTAAAATTTTCAAATTTCAAGTTTACCCTTAATGCTCCATACCAACAAAAGATGAATATGCGACTCATGCATTCTTAACAAGCCGAAAAAAAAATATAACCTTGTCCCTAACTTTCCGTCACTAACTCGGAATATCCAAATGTGCAAAATGCGAGGTATAACACCCGGTATGCTCCGTCCGTGGTAGCCGATATGGGAGACCGGGTGTGTAGATTTGTGAGTGGCTTAGGGCCACATTTTATTAAAGACTGCTTGATAGATTCACTTCAAGAAGGGATGGATATCTCCCGTATTCAGGCCCATGCCCATAATTTAGAAGAGCAGCAACAGCCGTAAAGGGGTGAGCGCGATATTGATAGAGGCAGAGCAAGAGGGATAGATCTGCTAGTGCTAGTAGTGAGTATAGAGGGGGTCAGCGGCAATAGTATTCCAGCTATTTGGGCTAATCCGCGACTAGTGCACCTCCTCAGGTTTGGCTCCGGAGATTTAACCGGCTCCATTTATCTGTGTCCGGGGCGAGTTCGAGAGTCCTGGTGTTCCCGAGATCGAGGTGATCCCAGCAAGATGAGACTACCCTTACCACGTTGTACTCAGTGTGGCAGACCACATTTCGAACCGTGCCGTTTGGGTTCAGGTGCTTGTTATACCTGCGGTCGGGTTGGCCATATGATGCGTGATTATCCCTTAAGATCTGGCCAAGATAAGGCTGACCTACGTGATCGGTGAGAGTTCTTCTTCCCCTCCGTGCGCCCGTAGGCGGTGCTCCCTGGGACTTTCGACGTGTCGTGGTAGAGAAGCGAGAGGAGTAGCATCCCGTTCAGGTGGCCCCCAGCCCCATATTTATGTTTTAGCCGGACGCCAGGATCTTGAGTCCTCCACTGATGTGGTTACAGGTATACTATCCATATTTGCTCATAATGTTTATGCAATGATTGATCCGGGTTCTACCTTGTCGTATATTACTCCGTATATTGTCGATCGTTTTGGGGTGAAACCCGAGCTAATAAAACCCTTTGAGGTGTCCACTCCTATTGGTGACCCGGTAATAGCTAGACAGGTATATAGAAATTGGGTGATTATGGTGTGCAATCGTCATACTATAGCTGACTTGATTGAGCTGGAAATGTTGGGCTTTGATGTCATTATGGACATGGATTGATTGGCTTCTTGCTATGCTAATGTGGATTGTAGAACGAAAATGGTTTGGTTTCAATTCCCGGGTGAACCAATGCTTTAATGGAAGGGTAATACAGCATCCTCAAGAGGTAGGTTTATTTCCTACCTTAAGGCAAGGAAGATGATCGCTAAACTATATTTATCATCTAGTCCGAGTTCATGACATCGAAGCACAGTCGCCGACCTTTCAATTCGTCCCGGTAGTAAATAAGTCGTCAGACGTATTTTCAGATGAACTTCCAGGTCTTCTATCGGAACGGGAGATTGATTTTACGATTGATGTGTGGCCAAACACCGAACCCATATCTATTCCTCCTTACAGAATGGCTCCTGCAGAATTGAAAGAGCTGAAAGCACAACTGAAGGATTTGCTTGAGAAGGGATTCATTAGACCCAGTTCATCGCAATGGGGAGCGCCTATGTTGTTCGTGAGAAAGAAAGATGGTTCTTTGTGAATGTGCATCGACTATAGGCAGTTGAACAAAGTGACAATAAGGAATAAATATTCGCTTCCCAGGATCGATGATTTGTTCGACCAGTTACAAGGTGCTAAGTGGTTTTCAAAGATAGAACTGAGATCAGGATATCACCAAGTGAGAGTCAAGGAAGAAGACATTTCGAAAACGGCTTTCAGAACTAGATGTGGGCATTATGAATTTCGGGTAATTTCATTTGGGTTGACTAACGCTCCAGCAGTGCTTATGAATTTGATGAATAATGTGTTCAGGCCTTTTCTAGACCTATTTGTGATCGTGTTTATCAACGATATTCTAGTACATTCTCGGTCAAAAGCAGAGCATGCGGATCATCTACGTACTATCCTTGGAATTTTTCGGACTCGAGAGTTATATGCAAAATTTTCAAAATGTGTGTTTTCGCTGAATTCTGTGACTTTTCTGGGCCATATTATCTCAGTTGATGGTATTCGCATGGATACTCAGAAGATCGAGGCCGTGAGGACTTGGCCAAGACCTACAATGCCTAAAGAAGTCCGCAGCTTTTTGGGATTAGCAGGCTATTATAGAAGATTTGTGGAAGGATTTTTTTCTATTTCTGCACCATTGACGAAGCGAACTCAGAAATTGATGAAATTCAATGGACCGATGCTTGTGAGCGCAGTTTCCAGGAATTGAAAGATAGATTGACTTCAGCTCCAGTCCTGACACTTCCAGAAGGATCAGAAGGTTATGTTGTTTATTGTGATGCCTCCGATGTCGAATTAGGCTGTGTGTTGATGTAGCACGGAAAGTTCATAGCCTATACTTCCAGGCAACTGCGAAAACATGAAAAGAATTACCCGACCCATGATCTTGAATTAGCAGCAGTTATTCATGCACTGAAGATATAGAGACATTACTTGTATGGTATACATATTGATATTTATACAGATCATAAGAGTCTCTAGTATATCTTCAAACAGAAGGAGTTGAATCTTCGGCAGAGGCGATGGTTAGAGTTATTGAAACATTATGACACGAGTATACTATATCATCTGAGAAAAGCAAATGTGGTGGCTGATGCTCTTAGCCATAAATCTATGGGCAACCTATGTGGTGTTCAGCCGGAAAAGAAGGAATTAATCCGTGAGCTTCACCAGCTAGCTAGCCTAAGAGTTCGTTTAATTGATTCAAGCAATGCAGGAGTTGTTGTTCATATCCCAACTGTTTCATCCTTAGATATGGAGGTGAGAAAGCGCCAATATGAAGATCCCAGTTGAGTCACTATAGAGATACATTTCCTGAGAAAGAGAAGTCACCATTTGAGATTTCTGCAGATTGAGTTCTCAGGTATCGAGGCAGGCTGTGCGTACTAGATGTGGCAGGACTACATCGTCAAATTCTGGAAGAAGCTCATTACTCCCATTATTCTATTCACCCAAGAGCGACAAAGATGTACCATGATCTTAAGTTAATGTATTGGTGGGATGGAATGAAGAAAGATACAGCAGAATTTGTCGCTCAATGCCCAAATTGCCAATAAGTAAAAATTGAGCATCAAAAGCCAGGAGGATTGTTACAAGCCATGGAAATTCCAACCTGGAAATGGGAAGTGATCAACATGGATTTCATTGTAGGTTTTCCTCATTCCCAGCGCAAGTATGACTCCATGTGGGTGATTTTTGACAGACTCACGAAATCAGCTCATTTTCTTCCAATCAGAGCCACATATTCAGCAGAAGATTATGCAAGATTATATCTTAAGGAGATAGTGCGACTTCATGGTGTCCCAGTATCTATTATCACATATAGAGGAGCACAACTTACTGCTAAATTTTGGAATTCTTTCCAAGAAGGTTTGGGAACTCAAGTGAGACTCAACACAGCATTTCATCCACAAACTGATGGGTAAGCCGAACACACTATTCAGACCTTGGAAGACATGTTGTGGGCATGTATATTAGACTTCGGAGGAAATTGGGATGCACATTTTCCACTTATCGAATTCGCCTATAATAATAGTTATCACTCCAGTATCCAGATGGCTCCATATGAAGCTCTGTATGGAAGGAGATGCAGGTCACCAATTGGATGGTTTGAAGTCAGGGAAACACAACTGATAGGTCCAGAATTGATTCAGCAGGCAGTGGAAAAGATCAAGCTTATTAGGGACCGATTGTTGACAGCCCAGAGTCACCAAAAATCTTATGTAGATAATCGTCAATGAAACTTGGAATTCCAAGTTAATGATTAGGTATTCCTAAAAGTGTCACCGATGAAAGGTGTAACGAGATTCGGCAAGAAGGGAAAGCTTAGACCTCGATATATTGGACCCTATAAGATTATGCACAATGATACAAGAACGGATACGCGAAAACGACAAATTAAGAAGATAAACAAAGGAAAAGAAAAGATAGATAATTTGACACAACTTAAGATTCAATTTAGCAACCAAAGTTATATAAAACTAAGACCTCTAAATTATCATCAAAATAAACACCAAATTCTTAAGTTGACCTCAAAGGAATCGAATTCCCAAGCAACCAACCTCTCAACAACACAAGAATCAACAAGAGCCTACCAAAGGCCTCTCACAATTTTCTCTCTCTAGGGATAACCCTAAAAACACTCAAAATATTCATAATTCATCAAAAGCTCCCTAAATGAAATAAAAGACAAGCTATATATAAAAGATAAGTAAACAAGACTAATAGGCAATTACAATGCTACTCTTAATGAAGTAAGGGCCTTGTTTGGCTGGTCTTCTTATTGTAGTCTTTAATTCAAGAATTGGCCTTCAATGACCAAACACGTCCCTCCTTGCATAGATGGCCCTCTAATAAACCTTGCATACATGGCCTTTTTGCAATCATAACCCTCCTTGTGCAAAGTAGCCACTTTCACAAATAGCCCTTTGCGCAAATAGCTATCTTCCGGCCTTGAATCACCCAAGCTTGCAATTGTAGCCACTTTAAGAGGCAAGCCTTGGGCCTTGGACTCTTGACTTCTTTTCCCATGCTATCTCCCATATCTTTAAGGCCCTCCAATGACTCCATTTAAATGCTCCCAAAGCTTCATCCTCCATGAATCCGCTTCCAACATAAATCCTTGGAGAAGTTTGAGTAGTTGAGTCATTTGTGCCATTTAGGATTTTATCATCCTCCCCGTTTTCAGAAGGATTCGTCCTCGAATTCGTACCTTGCAAAATATGAAAGAGAATGAGCATAAACCCTTTCACAAAACAAGCAAGATAGTCATCACAAGGCCAATGATAATACCTAAAGTAAGCAAAGCATGCAACCAACATACTAAATGGCTCACTTTTATGATATAACCAAGCATCAAATGGATCTAGAAGAAGAACTCTCGTACTTGAAAGGACGAAAGGAGGACAATACCATCTCTACAATTGGTCAAGTGAGCTTGCCATGGATAGTTCAAGGTAAAGTAAATCCTTCGTGTGAACTTCAAGGTAAGATAGCTCATCTTAACACCACAAATGATGTGATTGATCATGTTGTCGAAGTGAGTGTAAATGATAGCTTGTTCTTAATTGAGATTAATGATTATTTGCCTTGTGATGAGCTTAGTGCAATTGTGACAATTGACAATGTGCTTGATATGGGTGATCCAACACTAGTTGATTCTATTGATGACTATCTTAACTCTTCTTTTGAGTTCAAGTTGTGTCCACCTAGTGTTGAGTCCTATAATTTGCATGTTAGTAAATTTTCATGTGAAATGATAGCTCACCCACTAGTTGTTCCTAGCGATGACCGAGTTGATTCTTCTTGGAAGATCGATTTGCATCCAACTAGTGTGGATACTTGTACTGATCAATTTGTTTCCTATGAAAATCCACTATTTGAGAAACCTTGTGATGTGCTTAATCACCCTTAATTTAGTGATGATATTGATGTAATTGATCATGTGAATAGTCATATACCTAGTGGGAAGTTTGGTAATGTTGCGAATGTAGTGTCCTTTGGAGATTACAAGGTATTTAGTAACCCACTATGGGATGATGATGGGCTTGGTTTTGAAGACAAGCATGGGGTGGTTGAAGTTGTTGACACCATTCCCGATGACGAAAAGTCCTTCTTGAGGGTTTGTAGCCCACTTGATGGACCAACGTCGAATTTTAGAATGGCTTCCGAAAGTGACTTACATGAACAAGAGCACACTTCTTGGAAGGACTATGCTAGATCTTCTAACCTAAGAGGTGAGAAGATGCTATCTAGCTTGGCATAGGCATAGGTTGAATGAGCATAATGGTAAAACTCTCTCTCTTGATAAACTTGATTATTTGACTAACCTGCTTATGATGTTTTGTCAGAAGAGGAGCCTTGAAGATGAAGACCATTTGAAGGGACCTCATTGGACTACGCTTGGGTATGAAGTCACATCTTGTACTTCTTTCAAGGACGGTATGTATTTTTGGCTTCTTCTTATTATCAGCTTTTCTAAAGCCATGAGTAACTTGACGTGTTGAGTATAGTAGTAACACTTCTTTCCATTCATGTGATAATTTGCTAGTGTTAATACGTGATTTCATGTTGAGCTTGCATGGGGAACGTGTGCAAATTAGTGTGGGTGATACTTCTGTTTTTGACCCCGGTGATGACTTAGGAGTGATTTCTTACTCTAGGTGGGCTAGTGTGATAATTGGACCTTTGACTTGGTTTGGGCTTATTGGTGATATTACACTTAGTCATGAGGGATTTCACTTGATTCTTAACTTAAGGGGAGATGTATGCTTCTTAATTGCTAGGAACAATGTAGACTTGCACGTTGGGATTTCTATTTGCATTGGTTTCTTTGATTTACCCTTTTGTCAAAATAACTTGAATAGCCAAGTTTCTTTGGAATTATTTGGATACATGTTCTTTCTAGATCCATTTGATGCTTGGTTATATCATAAAAGTGAGCATTTAGTATGTTGGTTGCATGCTTTACTTACTTTAGGTATTATCATTGGCCTTGTGATGACTATCTTGCTTGTTTTGTGAAAGGGTTTGTACTCATTCTCTTCCATATTTTACAAGGCACGGATTCGAGGACGAATCCTGTTGAAAAAGGGGAGGATGATAAAATCCTAAATGGCACAAATGACTCAACTGCTCAAACTTCTCCAAGGATTTATGTTGGAAGCGGATTCATGGAGGATGAAGCTTTGGGAGCATTTAAATGGAGTCATTGCGGTGGCCTTCAAGCCATGGGAGATAGCATGGGAGAAGAAGTCGAGTCCAAGGCCCAAGGCTTGCCTCTTAAAGTGGCTACAATTGCAAGCTTGGGTGATTCAAGGCCGGAAGATGGCTATTTGCGCAAAGGGCTATTTGTGCAAGTGGCTACTTTGCGCAAGGAGGGTTATGATTGCAAGAAGGCCATGTATGCAAGGTTTATTAGAGGGCCATCTATGCAAGGAGGGACGTGTTTGGTCATTGAAGGCCAATTCTTGAATTGAAGACTACAATAAGAAGACCAACCAAACAAGGCCCTTACTTCATTAAGGGTAGCATTGTAATTGCCTATTAGTCTTCTTTAATTAGCTTGTATATATAGCTTGTCTTTCATTTGATTTAGGGAGCTTTTGGGATCAATTATGAATATTTTTAGTGTTTTTAGGGTTATCCCTAGAGAGAGAAACTTGTGAGAGGCCTTTGGTAGGCTCTTGTTGATTCTTGTGTTGTTGAGAGGTTGGTTGCTTGGGAATTTGAATCCCTTGAGGTCAACTTAAGAATTTAGTGTTTCTTTTGATGATAATTTAGAGGTCTTAGTTTTATACAAATTGAGAAGATAAACAAAGGAAAAGAAAAAATAGATAATTTGACACAACTTAAGAGTCAATTTAGCAACCAAAGTTATATAAAACTAAGACCTCTAAATTATCATCAAAAGAAACACCAAATTCTTAAGTTGACCTCAAGGGAATCGAATTCCCAAGCAACCAACCTCTCAACAACACAAGAATCAACAAGAGCCTACCAAAGGCCTCTCACAAGTTTCTTTCTCTAGGGATAACCCTAAAAACACTCAAAATATTCATAATTCATCAAAAGCTCCCTAAATGAAATGAAAGACAAGCTATATATACAATCTAAGTAAAGAAGACTAATAGGCAATTACAATGCTACCCTTAATGAAGTAAGGGCCTTGTTTGGCTAGTCTTCTTAGCATAGTCTTCAATTTAAGGATTGACCTTCAATGGCCAAACACGTCCCTCCTTGCATAGATGGCCCTCTAATCAACCTTTCATGCATGGCCTTCTTGCAATCATAACCCTCCTTGCGCAAAGTAGCCACTTGCACAAATAGCCCTTGCGCAAATAGCCATCTTTCAAATTTGAATCACCCAAGCTTGCAATTGTTGCCACTTTAAGAGGCAAGCCTTGGGCCTTGGACTCTTGACTTCTTCTCCCATGCTATCTCCCATAGCTTGAAGGCTCTCCAATGACTCCATTTAAATGCTACCAAAGCTTCATCCTCCATGAATCCGCTTCCAACATAAATCCTTGGAGAATTTTGAGTAGTTGAGTCATTTATGCCATTTAGGATTGTATCATCCTCCCCTGCTTGAAAAGGATTCGTCCTCCAATCCGTACCTTGCAAAATATGGAAGAGAATGAGTACAAACCCTTTCACAAAACAAGCAAGGTAATCATCATAAGGCCAATGATAATACCTAAAGTAAGCAAAGCATGCAAAACTACAATATACTAAATGGCTCACTTTTATTATATAACCAAGCATCAAATGGATCTAGAAAGAACATATATCCAAATAATGCCAGCAAATTATCACATGAATGGAAAGAATTGTTACTACTATACTCAACACACCAAGAAGTTACCTTCATGGCTTTAGAAAGCCCAAGAATAAGCATGAGCCAAAAATACATACCGTCTTTGAAGGAAGTACAAGATGTGACTTCATACCCAAGTGTCATATAATGAGGTCCCTTCAAATGGTCTTCATCTTCAAGGCTCCTCTTTTGATAAAACTTCATAAGCAGGTTAGTCAAATAATCAAGTTCATCAAGAGAGAGAATTTTACCATTATGCTCATTCAACCTATGCCAAGCTAAGAGTTGCATCTTCTCACCTCTTAGGTTAGAAGATCTAGCATAGTCCTTCCAAAAGTGTGCTCTTGTTCATGTAAGTCACTTTCGGAAGCCATTCTAAAATTCGATGTTGGTCCATCAAGTGGGCCACAAACCCTCAAGAAGGACTTTTCGTCATCGGGAATGGTGGCAACAACTTCAACCACCCCATGCTTGTCTTCAAGACCAAGCCCATCATCATCCCATTATGGGTTACTAAATACCTTGTAATCTCCAAAGGACACGACATTTGCAACATTAGCAAACTTCCCACCAGGTACATGACTATTCACATGATCAATTACATCAATATCATCACTAAATTGAGGGTTATTAAGAACATCACAAGGTTTCTCAAATAGTGGATTTTTATATCAAACAAATTGATCAGTACAAGTATCCACACTAGTTGGATGCAAATCGACCTTCCAAGAAGAATCAACTCGGTCATCACTAGGATCAACTAGTGGGTGAGCTATCATTTCACATGACAATGTACTAACATGCAAATCATAGGACTCAACACTAGATGGACAGAACTTGAACTCAAAAGAAGAGTCAAGATAGTCATCAATAGGATCAACTAGTGTTGGATCACCCATATCAAACACATTTTCAATTGTCACAACTGCATTAAGCTCATCACAAGGCAAAGACTCATTAAGCTCAATTAAGAACAAGCTATCATTTACACTCACTTCGACAACATGATCAATCACATCATTTGCGGTGTTAAGATTAGCTATCTTACCTTGAAGTTCACACGAAGGATTTTCTTTACCTTGAGCTATCCATGGCAAGCTCACTTGACCAATTGTAGAGATGGTCTTGTCCTCTTTTCCTCCTTTCAAGTACGGGAGTTCCTCACGTGAAGACTCTTCTAGCAATTTGTTTCCTTGAGTACCTTTAAAAGCTTCTTCACAATAAGGGAAAGAAGTAGAAAGGTTAGATATAATTTGTGGCAAGTCTCTCACATCGCTCCACACATCCTCTCCTTTTTCTACTCTTGAGTTGCCACTTTGCACTCCCTTACTCCTCTCTATCTTTCCCATAGTCTCATCTAGGTGACCCACTAGGTTTCTCAATTCGATTACCATTGCCATCACATCACAAAGTGTAGGTTCCCCAGTGGGAACTTGAGTTTCTTTCACCGTCGTCATCGTACCTACTTAAGAACACTTAAAAACAAGCAAACAACGTTAGTAGTATAGGAAGCTCACCACACTCGTGTTTACACTCGTTTGTGCTCAGCTAGCACCACTCAAATGAACTCACACACCCTTGCCTTTTACAACTCAAATGGATTGGCCGATGTTGATTCTCGTTTGGACCCGATCGGTTGCAAGGTGCACAATTGCTACTCGAGGTCAGAATAGATTCTTGTAGACTCAAGAGGAACAGACGACTCAATTAAAAACAAACGCACTTGAATCAAGAGCGATTTTAACGATATTTAAAAGAGAAAACTTGAAAGAATTGGTGCGAAAAGAAGTGAAACTCAATAACTAGTTATCAAAAAATAAGAAGACTACTTGATGCTAACTAGTTTAGAGACTCAAAGAAAGCTAAGAGAATTCAGGTGAACTTATGTAGAAATGGGTCAAAGCCTGCACGTGGGTAGCTTGGTGGTGGTACGTGTGTGGTGTGGACGGTGATGCGTGGGTGGTTGGAATTGAAGTTGAATCCGTGGAAGTGGTGGAGTTACGTAGGTGGAGCTTGATTTTACATGGGTGGCTGGTTGGTACGTGGCTGGGTTGCGTGGCCTTTGGTAGGGAAAACGTGGGTATCTTTTCTTGGCAACTTTTGGGTACGTGTGTGGAGGGTGAGGCTACGTGGCCCACGTAGAGCTACGTGGACATTTCCAGTAGCTAATTTTAATGTCTCTTTTGGACGTGGGTGGGCAACGTGGGTGAAGACGTGGGCGTGTTTGGCCTACGCAGCTACTTGCTTGCGTGGCTGGTGCTGCCTACGTGGCTGGCCGCGTGCTGCTCACATGTGGTCCACGTGGCACACGTAGGGGCCACATGGTCTTTTTTTCTTTTCAGATTTTTTCCTTGAGTATTGGACCCATACAACCTAGTACTTGCACCTTTTGGGTACAAAAACAACTTTTGACCCTTTTGCCCAAAATTTATGGATCAAACACCCTTTTCTGTCACCTTCTTCCTCTTGAAGCTGTGAACACCCTCAAGAACATAAGAGTAATTCAAAAACCCAACTACCCTTAAATCAACTCCAAATTCGCTCAAATTTCGGATCTAAGTTCTCTTTGATATGGAGAACAATGCCCAATAGATTTCAACCTCAAATTTCACCTTCTTCACAAGACCCACTTTTCAAGTTTCAAAGCTTGAAGGTTCTACAATGTTGGATGACTCAATAATGATCCAAATGACTCGAAATTGAAGATTTGAAACCCTAAAACACTAAGGAATAATAATCTAATGTCAAAACAACAAAATAAACACGAAATTTTTGGTGGAAAATTTCCAGATTTTTTTTTTTGTAATAAAACCCTCTTTAGATTTGTTGGAACAAACCTAAATCAAGCTCTGATACCAATTGATACAAGAACGGATACGCGAAAATGACAAATTAAGAAGATAAACAAAGGAAAAGAAAAGATAAATAATTTAACACAACTTAAGATTCAATTTAGCAACCAAATTGATATAAAACTAAGACCTCTAAATTATCATAAAAAGAAATACCAAATTCTTAAGTTGACCTCAAGGGAATCGAATTCTCAAGCAACCAACCTCTCAACAACACAAGAATCAACAAGAGCCTACCAAAGGCCTCTCACAAGTTGTTCTCTCTAGGGATAACCCTAAAAACACTCAAAATATTCATAATTCATCAAAAGCTCCCTAAATGAAATGAAAGACAAGCTATATATACAAGCTAAGTAAAGAAGACTAATATGAAATTACAATGCTACCCTTAATGAAGTAAGGGCCTTGTTTGGCTAGTCTTCTTAGTGTAGTCTTCAATTCAAGGATTGGCCTTCAATGGCCAAACACGTCCCTCCTTCCATATATGGCCCTCTAATCAATCTTGCATGCATGGCCTTCTTGCAATCATAACCTTCCTTGCGTAAAGTAGCCACTTGTACAAATAGCCCTTTGCGCAAATAGCCATCTTCCAGCCTTGAATCACCCAAGCTTGCAATTGTAGCCACTTTAAGAGGCAAGACTTGGACCTTGGACTCTTAACGTCTTCTCCCATGCTATCTCCCATAGCTTGAAGGCCCTCCAATGACTCCATTTAAATGCTCCCGAAGCTTTATCCTCCATGAATCCGCTTCCAACATAAATCCTTGGAGAAGTTTGAGTAGTTGAGTCATTTGTGCCATTTAGGATCGTATCACACAAGGTGGGCTAAGTGGCTTACGAGCTAAACTAACCTTCAGAACTTGAGTCAGTTCATCAAGTTTTTCATGTGTCGATGCTCCGTAAGTGTGTTGGAGATCCTTCCAGGATCGTGCCTGTAAATGATGTTCAAGTTACAAAGAAGTTGGCTTATGAAGAGGTACCCATTGCTATACTAGACAGGCAAGTGCGAAAACTCAGGAACAAGGAGGTAGCCTCAGTTAAGGTCTTGTAGAGGAACAATAACTGAGAGGAAATGACTTGGGAAGCAGAAGAAGATATGAAGTCAAAATATCCGCAGTTATTTCGACACCCGGAAGAGATTCAAGATAAGTATCCTAAGGTACGTAATGCTTTCTTTTGATGTTTTTGGTCATGTGTGTCCATGTTTACTTGCTGTTGTTGTTGTAGCCCTGTGAGGCATTATTATTTTGGGTTGCTATAATAGGATGGTAGTTCCATATTACAGGAGAAACTCTGGCAAAATTTTTGTAAAATCCCCGAGAACTTAACATTCGAGGACGAATGTTCTTGGGGGGGGGGGGGGAGTGTTACACCTCGGAATTTCGGGTAGTCGTGCGGTGAATAAACTAATGGAAGATAAGATGTAATTGAAGTCCCTACAAGTAAGAAGGGATACTAAATGATTCTAATTAGGACTCCAAAGACATTTGAGGCAAAAATGGGACAAGTTCGTCGAACAGAGTTAAGGTAGAAGCATGTTAGGAGGATTTTGCATCATTGAGTTAAACATTGCTTAACATCACCTTTGAGGAAGAGATATAGAGCTCCTTGGATGGTTAATGAAGTTTTATATAAGTAACAAGAAGGTTTCATAAGGATTGGGGGTCAAACGAAGCAAAAAGAGCACGATTACGCAAAAATCGGGCAAAATAGGGCAGTGTGCGCCGCACACTGAGTGTGCTGAGCCATACACTGTGCACCAACTCTCCAAAATTGGAGATCTCACTTCCCAGAACCTTCCCTAAGTGGTGGGGAGAGTGTGCGACCGCACACTCAGTGTACAAGGTCGCATACTCTCCGCTAACTTGGTCGGGGGGCGAAAATGCCATCTTTTTAAATCCCAAACGACCCTAAACTTATTTCTAACTCTTCCAACTTGTTTCTCCACCTCTCTAGACACTTCTAAGGAGTTCTTAAAGGTTCCATACCACTCCACACCTTTCCATAACCACCTAAAGAGAGAATAAGGTGTAGAGAAGATCATTAGAGTTTTTGGAAATCAAGGTTTTCTTTGGAGTTGAAGTTAGGGTTTCCTCAAGTGGAGTATCTTCATCCACAGACTATTCCTACATAATAAAAGGTGAGTTTTACACTTATTTCATGTTATTAAAGGTATTGAGTGGTTGAAAGACTTGGATCAGAGAAGAATGTAGAATATGGAGCCCAAATATGGAAACAATGGTATTTTGAATAGTAAATTAATTTTGGTCATGATTCTTAGTATGAGATAAGTATAATATAGTTATGAATGATGTTAGTGACATCAAGGAAGTATTATGTGAAAAATGAAAATGGTGTCGTATTGTACTCATAGTTATAGATGGTTTAAAAGTGAATTTGAGAAGTGAACAATACCTAACTTGAGAAATCTATTGATTATGATATTATGAGTGTTGTGTTATATCCCGTATTTCGTATGTCGGGATAATCCGAGTCAACCACGATAAGTTAGGGACAAGACTATTCCGGAATACGAAGTCGAGACTTTTGACCACGATCATATTTCAAGACATAAGTCGCTTATGATTTGTTGGCATGGAATATTAAGGAAATTTGGGGATAAAAGTTATTTTTGGAAAGTAATTGGTTCATGGAAAAAAAAAAGAAAAGAAAGAAGAAAAGAGAAGGCATGTGGCCGGCCATATGGATGTGGGCCATGGCCACATGGAAGTTTAATATATGCAATTAAAAGGATGACTAAGGGATCATTTCATCATCTTCACCCTTAAGGAAAATTCAAGAAACTTGGAGAAGGAGAAAGCAAAGGCCATTCGGCCATGACCAAGGGAAATTGAAGACCAAAATTAGCCATAAAAAAAAATATTTCTTCCTAGCAAACCCACCAATTGAAAGGTCCTCTTCAACGTGAGATAGTTGTTGGAGCAAGCAAACCACTTATTCTTGCAAGAACAACCCATAGCCGAATGAAGAAGAGAGTGAAGAAGGTAAGGTTTAATATTCTCTTTTATATGTTACGAATGGTTTGTGTATGTTGTAGTATGTAGAAATGAATGAAAATCATGGAATCTTGCAAGTGGAAGTGGAACCGTGTGTGTGTGGACTTGGCCGTGTGTAGTGTGTGTTGTGTAGAATGACGAATAAATTGTATTTAGCATGTTTGGTTGTTGTGTGTGTTGAGATGAATGAAAAACCATGAAGTTGGCATGTTGGGTGGTGGCCGAATACCCCCTCCCTTGTGTAGCAAAGAATGAATTGATTTTATGTGGTATTTTGGTTGTTGTTGTTATGAGTTCTATGATGAAAACGAGAGTTTAATGATTCAAGTTGATGTTGTAATTGTTATGGGCTGATTTGGAAGCTAATGTGAATTTGGTGTAGTTTTTATATTTACGGGAATGACATTGTTAACAAGCGGATTGTTGATGTAAATTATGAATTCGGAAGTGAGGAATGTGTTGTTGTTATTGTTCTCGGGTTTGGGGATTGTTTCGGGTGAGTTGGTATATTGGTTGGGTTGTTGGAAATATTGTGTGAATTGTTTAAAGTGTTCTTGAATATTGTTTGAATGGTTTCGGATTGGTAATTGAACGTATGAGCGTGAATATGGGTTTGAATGTAAGTGGTTGAACTGAATATAATGAATGTAGTTGAATTATGTAGTAAGGGGTTGCCAATGTTAGAATACGTTTAGAATTGATTATTGATGTTGCTAGTATGTTTTTGGTATGGTTGTTGATGAATTTGGCCGAGTTGAATTCTCGGGGTTGTTGAATTTACAGGGGAAATGCTGCCCAAATTTCTGTAGGATTAAGTGCTAGTTGGAATTGAATGTCTAAATGCTTATAGCTGATGTTTGATGTCCATTGATATTGTGTAGAGCTTGGGGAGTCCGAGATGTAAGTTTGGATTAGCTTTGAGAGTGGACGAGGTATGTAAAGCTCACTCTTTCTTTCTTTGGCATGTCCTAGACGTAAGGGAAATATCATACGAGCCTCGGGGTAATTCTATTCTTACGATCCGAGCGTGTTTACGACTTTTATTCACCTCTTGATGTTAACAATCTTAATGTAGTCATGCTATGATTCTTGTGTCCTTTGTATGATGGAATTTCAAATGCTACATAAAGAATTTTGCTCTTAAAACGATTCCGAAACTATTTAACGACAAGAGAACTTTCACAAAAAGGCTCAGATCGCTTTGATGTGTTCGCAAATGATTCTACAACGAGTAAGGACTTTAATTTTCATAGGCGGGCCCGGATTGGTTGATGCATATCCGTGGTCCCCGAGACTTCCCTATACATAGTCCTGACGACTTTTTGAAAGAATTTAACATGTTTATCACTTTGACTCTCGAGTATCGACTACTTACTTATCCATTGAATCTGTAATGTCATAATGATGTATGTGCATATGATTCTGATACGTACTTACGATTTTCTAAAAGTTCTATCTGATATTTTCCCGAGTGACGTTCGGGGAAACTTGATCGACTATTATCTTGGCTTTAAAAAGAGAGTTGTTTTGATCACACCATTGAGTCTGTAATGATGTTTTATGTGCATATGGTTTCTCACTACTCCACTCGTGCGAGTTGTTATTACTTCTTTCACTGTGTCCTGGGCCAGGGCATGTATTCGTGCAACTCCATTGCATTGTTCACCGCGTCCCTCACTAGAGGGCCGGGCACGTTATATATATATATATATATATATATATATATGATGATATGATGATATGGGGGAGGTGGCCAGGATGGCATATGATGACTCTATTCACCGCGTCCCTCACTAGAGGGCCGGGGCACGTTATATGTACATGTATATGATGATTTTACTTACCGCGTCCCTCGTTAGAGGGCCGGGGCACGTTATGCATGCATATGTACACGATGATTTTCTATTTATGTCACTCAGTCCCATAATGGGCTGGATATGATTTTGAGATGCACGATTTATGTTTCAAGGTAAGCTTTATGAGTTTCTGATTACTGTAGTGCTTTTCTGTCCTCCTTATTTCAGTACGACCCTGTTTTCTGTATTTTCTGCTTTACATGCTCAGTACATATTCCGTACTGACCCCCTTTTCTTCGGGGGCTGCGTTTCATGCCGCGCAGGTACAGGTACTCGTTTGGGGTGAGCCGCCAGCTTAGGATTCCTACTCAGCCGTTTTGGAGTGCTCCCTTGTCCGGAGCCCATATTTTGGTACAGACTCCTTTGTTATATATGTGTGTATGCTTATTCAGGGTACGTGTTATAGCTCGTACCTTACATGATCGAATAATTTGAAGTAGTCGTAGAATGATGAAGGCAAGACCATTTCCCAAAAGTATTTTAATATACAAGCAAAGTTATGAATGTTATTAGTATGGAAATGTCGAGAAAGACTAAGGGTAAAATGGGAATTTCACAAGAGTCTTGGAAGTTCATGAAAAATTCATGTTGGCCATGTGACATAAAAATATATCCACATTTCATTATTTAATGGGGGCTAGTTGTAGATTATAAAAAAATTATGGGCCAAAGCTTGCATGAGAAGCTAAAGGATCATTTTTGTCCATTTTTAAGAAGTTTCAAGAAAATTGGAGAAAAGATGACAAATAAGTCATCTTTGTTGCATTGAAGAAATTTCAAGAAAAGAGAAGAAAAATCTAGAAAAGAAAGAAGAGAGGAATGTGTTATATCCCGTATTTGGAACGTCGGGACGATTCGGGTTAACTATGATGAGTTAAGGTCAGGACCATTCCGGGATGCGAAGTCGAGACGTGTGACCTTCGGTTTTGTCGTAAGGCTTAAGTGTGTGATTTTATTGACATGGAACATTTAGGAAAAAATTGGGACCAAAGATGGAATATTTGGAAATGGCCAATTATTGAAAGAAAGAGAGGGAGTAAAATAAGGCCATGTGGCCGGCCACCTGAGTGGGCCATGGCCACATGGTTGGCCATTATATGTAAAAAAGGGATGACTTAAGGGACCATTTATTCATCATCTCAAGACTTAGAAAAATCAAGAACATTAGAGAAGAAAACCAACCAACCATTCGGCCATGACCAAGGGAAATTGAAGTTCAAAAATCTTCACTCCAAAAATATTTTCTCCTAGTTTTCCTACTAATTGGAGGGTGCTCAGTAACGTGGAGTTGTTGTTTCGAGCGTTGGATTGTTCGTTTTCATCCTTGGCCAACTTTAGACAAGTTGAGGAGTTGTGAAGAAAGGTAAGTTCAAATCTTGTTTTATGAGTTATGGAAGGTTTATGTGTGTTGTTGTGTGTTGATATGGATGAAATTCATGAGATATGGCATGATGAAGTTGAGCCGTGTACCATGGTGTTTGGTCGTGTACATGTGTGTTGTGTGTCTAAGTGATGAACTAAGTTTTATGTAGCATGTTTGGTTATTGTAGAGTGTTGAAACAAATGAAAATCATCAATATGTATGTATGTGAGGATGGCCGAATATGGCCTCTTATGTGTGTCAAGAAATGAATTAGTTTTCTTGGAATTTTGGTTGTTGTTGTTATGTGGATTCTATGTTGGAAATAAGAGTTTAATGATTCAAATTGGCATGGTAAGTGTTATGGGCTGATTTGGAGGACTTTGTGTATTTAGTGTAATTTTTATACTTATGGAAATGACATGGTTAGAGTGTGGATTGTTGGAGCAAATCATGATTTGAAATTGAGGAATGTGTTAGAGTTGAGGTTTTCGGGTTTGGAGACCATTTCGGGTGGAATGGAGCATTAGTTGGATTGTTGGAAATATTGTGTGAATTGTTTAAAGAGTTCTTGAATGTTGTTTGAATGGTTTTGGATTGATAATTGAGTATGTGTTAGTTTGATTACATGTTGGTTTGTATGTATGTAGTTGTAGTGAACATAATTGGAATGTTGTTGGAATGTGTGGAGAAGGATTATTAATGTTCGAATGTGTTTCGAATTGATTGTGGACATTGTTGGTATTGTTGTGTTGTTGAATTTGGCCGAGTTGAATTCTCGGGGTTGGTCTATTTATAAAAGAAGTGCTGCCCAAATTTCCGTAGAATTATGTGTTAGTTTGGAAATGAGCTCTTAAGTGCTTATGGTTGACGTTGGTATTTGTTGATGTTATGTAGATCTTGGAGAATTCGAGATATAAGTTTGATTTGGATTAGCGTTGTGTGCAAGCGAGGTATGTAAAGCTTAACTCTTCTTTCTTTTGGCATGTCTTAGTTGTGTGTATAGGCTACGACACGAGCCTCGAGGGAATTCTATTCTCATAATCCGAGCATGTCCAGGGTTCGCGTTTGTCTCTCGGTAATCGTATGTTGATGTGAGAAAATATTGGCTTTAATGTTTTCGGAATAATTGATTTTTTTAAAGTTGCATCAAAATTGGGTTTTCAAAAGAGTTTTATCCTTAAACGACGTTGAAACTACGGACTGCCGTAACTTTCGACTAAGGGCTCGGATTGCCTCGATATCATTGTGGGAGGTTGTATGACGTGTGATGAGTATGTTTTCCATAGGCGGGCCCGGCTTGGGTCGACACTCGTCCGTGGGTCCCGCGACCTTCCTTTGTACATTTCTGATGACGTTTGAAAGAGTTTGGTATGACGATTTTCCCGATTCCCAAGTATGGTCATCTTACTTACTTTTGAACCTATGATAACGATTTTATGCATACGGTTACTCACGACTCGCTCGCGCGTGTTGTTGGTACATCTTTCACCGGATCCCGGCCGGTTATGTTGTCGCGCGCACTATGATATACTCCCGGTGTTATCTTTGTGTTACGGTTCCCCGAGACCTCGCCATAGGGCCGGGTTCCGTTTACGGAGTTATCGCCGTGATATGGCTTATGATGTGTTGATGATGTGTTACGTTCGGGTTGTACGGAGATTTGAAACCTTCTCGGTGTTATGCCGTGGTTATGGCGCCATCGACAGCGGGCGACCATATTTTCTCGTGCCCTATGCATGCTTTCTATTTTGAAAATAAATATTTGGTATTTTGGAAATGTACTTACTTTCGGTACTTCATTTCGAGCGTGACTCGATTTGTTTATCGTATTTTCTCGCTTTTGCATACTCGCATATATTTCGCATCGACCCCTTTCTTCGGGGGCTGCGTTTCATGCCCGCAGTACAGACGCCTGGCTTGGTGATCCGCCGGTTTAGGACACCTATCCTCGCTCGTGTTGGAGTGCTCCTTATCCCGAGCCTACATCTTGGTATATACTCGTTCGTTGCATATGTGTGTATTTGTTCAGGGGTACGGCGGGGCCCTGTCCCGTCATATGAGTCTGTTGGTTTGTGTAGAGGTCTGTAGACGTATATGTGGGTTGTGTGCCTACCCTGTACAGGTGCGTTCGTATGTTATATGTTTTGGGCGATCCTATTCGCCGTGGCAGCCTTGTCGGCTTGCATATGTACATATTTTGGGCCGTTGTGCCATTGATAGCCTCGCGGCTTCTATGTATGTGTATGGTTGTGTTTGAGACAGCGTTTGATATTCATGTATGCATAAGCCACCGTGTGTGTGATTCGGGTTTGATGAATGCGTTTGGGTGCCAACTCGGCACTAGTCACGGCTGGGTTGGGTCGTGACAAAAGTGGTATCGTACTCGAGGGACTAAGATATAAATATGGAAAGGTGGTGGATATATATATATATATATATATATATATAAGGTGTTTCATTTTAGTTAAGAAATTGGAAAGAAAGAAGGAACAAAAAAAAAAAAAAAAAGAGGTGAGAGGGTTCGGCCAAGGCCAAGAATTTTGGCCTCATGAGGAATGGATCAAAAAAATATTTTCCTCTAGTATTCCTACTAACTTGAAGGTCCTCTTCGACATGGCACCATTGGTGTAGCAAGAATTCCTCTTATTGTTGCAAGTTTACAACTCTAGCTAGATGGAAACTTGAAAGGAAGAGGTAAGAATTAACCTTCTTTTATGCATTATGAATATTTGGTACATGTTGTAGCATGTAGAAGTGAATGGAAAACATGAAATCATGCAAGTTAATGTTGGGCCGTGTAGGTGCCATGTTAGTGTAAATATGTGTTGTGTTGTGTGGAGGGACCGAATTAATTTTATGTAGTACGTTGTTGGTTGTTATAATGCATGTTGTTGTATGTAGAAAAAGGATAGAATTCATGAAATA
>NW_026715116.1:0-21192 GCF_029784015.1 Lycium ferocissimum | reverse complement strand
AATGATGAATTTAGTTTGTTTAACATGTTAGATGTGTTGTTGTGATCTTTATAGCGTGAATAAATGTTAAATCCCGCATTTTGTACGTCGGAATATTTTAGGACAATTGCGGGAAGTTAAGGGCAAGACCAAATATTTCAAAATTATTTTAGTGCATAAGTTGGTTATGAATATTATTTATGAATATTATTGGACGGAAGTATTGAGAAAGGATAAGGGCAAGAAGAGAAATTCGCAAAATGGGCCGTGGAAATAATGCGGAAGGCTAGGGACAAAATGATAATATTGAGAAAAGTCGAGGGGTAAAATAGTAATTCACGAGGTTCAAGAAAAATCCTTGAAGGGCCAAATCTTACATAAGAAGACACTTGGCCTTCTTTATTAATTTTCAAGAAAAAGGGTGGAAATGATGACAAATAAGTCATCTTTTGTTAAAGAATTTTAAGAAAAGAAAGATCAAGAAAAGGAAGAAAACTCTAGAAAGGGAGAAAGGGAACATGTGAACATAATTGAGGGACTTAAGAATAAATATGGAAAAGTGGATGAAGACATGTATATATATATAGAGTCATCATTTTAATTGATGAAATTTCAAGAAAGAAAAAAAAAGAAAGAAAAGAAGAAGAGAGAGTGTTCGGCCACCATGGCAAAAATTGTGCCATGAAAGATTGATCAAGAAAAAATTATTTCCTTCAAGTATTTCCACTAAATGGAGGGTCTCTTTAACATGGAAGAGTTGTTGGACAAGGAAGCCAATTATTCTTGCCATTTTCAACTCTAGTAGAGAGTTGAAGAACAGGAAAGAGGTAAGGTTCAATCTCCCTTTTTGTGTTATGGATGCTTGGTACATGTTGTAGTGTGTAGAAGGGAATGAAAGAACATAGAAATCGGCATGTTGAAGTTGTGGTGGTGTGTGGTGTGGCCGTATGTGTGGTATTATGTTGTGTAGAAAAGAATGAATTAATCATATATGTAATATGTTGGTTGTTGTTGAAATGTATAGAAATGGATGGTAATGCATGAAACTTTATGGAAGTGTGCATGTAGTGTTGTGGCCGTGGGGTATGGTGTAGTATAGGAGAAAATGAATCAATTCTATTCAATATGTTGATTGTTGTCGACTTGCGGATTCCATGATGTAAAATGAAAGTTTGGTGGCTTGAAATGGATTTGAAGTCGTATGTGCATTGTTGAAGAATCTAGTATGACATTAGCATGATTCCTTGTAATTGCATGAATAATATTGTTAATGTGTGGTTGTTATATTTTACGAATATGGAAGGAAGGAAACGTGTTGCTAATGTTTTTATGGAAGTTGGAAGATTTCGGGTAGCATTGGATTATTATGAATATTGTAGTATTGTTGTTGATAATGTGGCGGGTTGTATTCCCGGGATTGTTGTTGAATGAAAATCGGCCAAGTTAAACTTGGTGGCATGGTATATTTACGGAGGAGAAATCTGTCGAAATTTCGGTAGCCAAGTGTTCCCTTAAGACACTAACTCTAAGAATCCTAATAAGAGTTTGGTAAATATGACCAATTTGCAGATTTTGACGGGATTGCGACGTGACTTTGGAATAGCAAAAGGAGCGGAAAGAGGTATGTAAAGCTTCACCCTTCTTTCTATGGCATGTCTTAGACGTACTAAGTTGGATACGGGCCTCGGGGACCATTCCTTTTCAAATCCAAGATTGAAATTCGCTACTATTCATTCGGTAGAATTGGACTAGAAATGGTGCGAAATGTTGGAAAACTTCTTAGACCTATAGAACTTGCATAAATGAGACCGATTACCTTAAAACTCACATAAGTAATGTCATGAAAACGTATTACACGTAAATTGTGTGCGCGCACTCATTTGACCCGAGGTGGGCCTATTGTTCCCGAATTTTCCTTATTGTTTCATTTGGCTTGTTTTGGAGTGGAATCCTAAAGGAAACTTGATCCTTGTCCCGATTATCAAACGATAGATTATACGCTACCCTAATGTAAATATGTCTATGATGACCATGACAACGACAATGCTAAGAAAGGACATATGTCCATGATAAGTATGACAAAGATGATTCCTTGACTAAGATGAAGAATATGATCTTGTAATGACAACGATGGAGTCGAAAATGAGAAAATGTCTACGATAGATATGTTGATGATATATACATCGTATAAAAATGAAAATATGGAAATGTTAAACTATTTGGATATCCCCGAGTTTATTATAGGTAATGACTATCCTAAGGATTCTAAGCACATGGAATTATGCCTTACGACCCCGATTGATGTGTGTACCCGACATACGTACATATATATATGATAACAGAATCAGAGCGCTATATAGACGCTGATAAATATATATGATATAAGTATATGTATATGATGAAAGAATCAGAGCGCTATAGACGCTGATATATGTATATGATATGAGTATTTGTATATGATGAAAGAATCAGAGCGCTATAGACGCTGATATATATGTATATGATATAAGTATATGTATATGATGAAAGAATCGAGCGCTATAGACGGCGATATATGTATATGATATATAGTATTTGTATATGATGAAAGAATCGGAGCGCTATAGACGGCGATATATGTATATGATATGAGTATTTGTATATGATGAAAGAATCGGAGCGCTATAGACGATATATGTATGTGATATGAGTATATATATATGATGAAAGAGCCGAGGGGCGCTATAGACGCCGATAGATTTACGGGAAAATGGAGATAAGGCGAGAGCGTTATATACGCATATCCACCTGATCGGTTGGAGTATGGCACATGATATCGTCCGGACGCGGGATGCCGGACGCGGGATGTGCATATTTATGGTTAAATGGATGGGCAGTGCCCGCCAGGCAATATGATATATTCTATTTTTATGTATATATGTATATATATATGAGTAAGGAAAGCTAAGAAAGCACGGCATACGCAAGGGCATTTATATGTACGGGTTACTCTTTACCATGATACGGTCTATGTTTCCATACGGGTATTACTCTGCGGAGTTACGATTTACACGTGATATGTTCCGTGTGTGTACGAGAATACTCTCTTTACATGATATGCTACGACGGCTCTTACTATGTTGTTCTTGTTCATGTCTTACATACTCGGTACAATGCTCGTCACCGGCCACTTCTTCGGGGGGGCGTTCATGCCGCGTAGGTGCACCCGGACGAATTGAAGCTAGCATACGGGATGTTCCCGGCGGGGTTGGTAGGCTCCCGCCGTTGCAGGTCTTAAATTCGAGTATATGAGCCATGACGTTTTGTTCGGTGTTAGAGACTTTACGGACGAGAGTCAAGGGTATAGAGTGACGACTTTGTAGACGGTTTTCTCCGATTAATATGTTATTATGTTTCATGTCACGGATCCCACATGATGATAGACCTTACTAGAAGAAAAAAAATTGAGTTCACTATGTATTCTATTTTCAATTGATACGGGAATTTATCTATGTAATAAGAGGGAGGGTTCCCTCGGCTCCGGATATGGGGTCGGGTGCCCATCACACACGATCAAGATTGGGGTGTGACAAAGTGTGTCGAGGCGGGTGGGTCCAGAGGTTGTACGCCAAAGTCGTGTCCGATGTGAGGTCTTGTTTATGAGTGTGAAGCCGGCCACGTTTATAAACGAGGGAGGCTGCCTGCAGAGGCATCTAGAAGAAATCTTGACCTTCTTTACTTTACGTAATCTGAGATCGTGCGATAGAGCAAGTCATAGGAGAAGAAGAAATTCGCTTATATAAGCCTCCGAGTACGACGAAAAGAAGCGGAGAAAGAGAATACCGCAAGCAAGTAAAACATGAGACGTGTTGTTTGGAAAGACTATGGATTACAGGTGTGGCGACGAAGGTGTGATCGCTACCCTCGAGAATGCAGGAATCCGGGACAAAGGATAGTAAGGCACGAGGTGAAAAGTAAACATCGAGAAGAAAAAGAGGGCAAAACGGTCATTGTAAAGAAAGGACGTGGTACGAAAACATTTCGAAAGGCTGCAAGGCTTCAGCGCTTTAGATCATGTAATACCGGTCATATGAGAAAGTGGACGCGTTTATCGGTGTTAAGGCACGGATTCCGGCCAAAGTTTCGAGGAGTTAAGCGTGCTCGAGGTGGGAGAGATGGGTGACCCCACACAGGAAGTTTGCAAAAATTTTACATAGTCGGACATATGAGACAAAGGGGAAGTTGGGTTAGCCTAAGGGAAACTAGAGCGTATGGAACGGTTGGAGACCGTAAGAGGACGCGCGGGGACAGGCGGAGACTTGCTCGGTGAAGAGACGAGGGAAGTGTATCACGGCTCTAGAACTAGGATAGGCTTGAACGGCGTTTTAGGACGTGTTTTGTGGGCCAGTTAGTAGTAATTGAATATATGTATATGTGAGGTGTAGGATATCCCAAATATGATTGTATCGGTGGACATGTGAATCAAATGACCGAAGTTACGGTACAAAAAGGCATTAATCGAGTAAAGAATAAGGAAGTTCGAGTGATAGCAAGTAAGTGGTACAAGTGTTGCAAAAAAGGCTGTTATTATTCCAATGTAGATTGAGATTGAGAATGAGGACATGAGACGAAGTATAAATGGATAATGGTATAGGTACACCCAAAGGGGAAAGCGGTGAGAGAAATGCAAGGATGAGTTAGGGACAGTTGATACGGTAATGTGTTTGATATGGATGTTTGGATTACAAATAAAACCCCTTCATGGAAATAAGTCAGGGGGATCGGGAAATCAACAATAAGTGTATAAGGATCAGGATGGTGTTTGAGGCAGTGTGAGAAGTCTTGCAAAAAAAAAAAAAAAAACCTCGAATGACAGGACACTAGAAAATGGACGTGTATGAAGAAAACGAGGATGACGAGAGAATGATATTGGATAACTTAAGAGATAATGTGAAGGATAGCGCTAGTTATAAAAAGGGAGCTCCCCCGAGGTGCTTATGAGAGCCTGTAGAACTAGTCGAACATTCGAGGACGAATGTTTCAAAAGGGGGGAAGGATGTTAAATCCCGCATTTTGTACGTCGGAATATTTTAGGACAATTGCGGGAAGTTAAGGGCAACCGTTATCTTCAAAATTATTTTAGTGCATAAGTTGGTTATGAATATTATTTATGAATATTATTGGACAAAATATTGAGAAAGGCTAAGGGCAAAAGAGAAATTCGCAAAATGGGCCGTGGAAATAATGCGGAAGGCTAGGGACAAAATGGTAATATTGAGAAAAGTCGAGGGGTAAAATAATAATTTCTGAGTTCAAGAAAAATCCTTGAAGGGGCAAATCTTACATAAGAAGACACTTGGCCTTCTTTGTTAATTTTCAAGAAAAAGGGTGGAAATGATGACAAATAAGTCATCTTTTGTTAAAGAATTTTAAGAAAAGAAAGATCAAGAAAAAGGAAGAAAACTCTAGAAAGGGAGAAAGGGAACATGTGAACATAATTGAGGGACTTAAGAATAAATATGGAAAAGTGGATGAAGACATGTATATATATATAGAGTCATCATTTTAATTGATGAAATTTCAAGAAAGAAAAAAAGAAGAAGAGAAAGAAGGAGAAGAGAGAGTTAGGCCACCATGGCCAAGTGGCCATGAAAGATTGATCAAGAAAATTATTTCCTTCAAGTATTTCCACTAAATGGAGGGTCCTCTTTAACATGGAAGAGTTGTTGGAACAAGGAAACCAATTACTCTTGCCATTTCCAACTCTAGCCGAGTTGAAGAACAAAGGAAAGAGGTAAGGTTCAATCTCCCTTTTTGTGTTATGGATGCTTGGTACATGTTGTAGTGTGTAGAAGGGAATGAAAGAACATGAAATTTTGCATGTTGAAGTTGTGGTGGTGTGTGGTGTGGCTGTATGTGTGGTATTATGTTGTGTAGAAAAGAATGAATTAATCATATGTAATATGTTGGTTGTTGTTGAAATGTATAGAAATGGATGGTAATGCATGAAACTTTATGGAAGTGTGCATGTAGTGTTGTGGCCGTGGGGTATGGTGTAGTATAGGAGAAAATGAATCAATTCTATTTAATATGTTGATTGTTGTCGTTGCGGATTCCATGATGTAAAATGAAAGTTTGGTGGCTTGAAATGGATTTGAAGTCGTATGTGCATTGTTGAAGAATCTAGTATGACATTAGCATGATTCCCTGTAATTGCATGAATAATATTGTTAATGTGTGGTTGTTATATTTTACGAATATGGAAGGAAGGAAACGTGTTGCTAATGTTTTTATGGAAGTTGGAAGATTTCGGGTAGCATTGGATTATTATGAATATTGTGGTATTGTTGTTGATAATGTGGCCGGGTTGTATTCCCTGGATTGTTGTTGAATGAAATCGGCCAAGTTAAACTTGGTGGCATGGTATATTTACGGAGGAAATCTTTGTGTCGAAATTTCGGTAGCCAAGTGTTCCTAAGACACTAACTCTAAGAATCCTAATAAGAGTTTGGTAAATATGACCAATTTACGATTTTGATGGGATTGCGACGTGACTTTGGAATAGCAAAAAAGGAGCGGAAAGAGGTATGTAAGGCTTCACCCTTCTTTCTATGGCATGTCTTAGACGTACTAAGTTGGATACGGGCCTCGGGGACCATTCCTTTTCTCGAAATCCAAGATTGAAATTCGCTACTATTCATTCAAAAGAGAATTGGACTAGAAATGGTGAAAATGTTGGAAAACTTCTTAGACCTCTAGAACTTGCATAAATGAGACCCGATTACCTTAAAACTCTCATCGGTAATGTCATGAAACGTATTACACGTAAATTGTGTGCGCGCCTCATTTGACCCGGGTGGGGCTATTGTTCCCGGATTTTCCTTATTGTTTCATTTGGCTTGTTTTGGAGTGGAATCCTAAGAAAACTTCTGATCCTTGTCCCGATTATCAAACGATAGGTACCACGCTACCCTAATGTAAATATGTCTATGATGACCATGACAACGACAATGCTAAGAAAGGACATATATCCATGATAAGTATGACAAAGATGATTCCTTGACTAAGATGAAGAATATGATCTTGTAATGACAACGATGGAGTCGAAAATGAGAAAATGTCTACGATAGATATGTTGATGATATGTTCTGTTATAAAAATGAAAATATGGAAATGTTAAACTATTTCTGGATATCCCAAGTTTATTATAGGTAATGACTATCCTAAGGATTCTAAGCACATGGAATTATGCCTTACGACCCCGATTGATGTGTGTACCCGACATACGTACATATATATATGACAACAGAATCAGAGCGCTATATAGACACTGATAAATATACATGATATAAGTATATGTATATGATGAAAGAATCAGAGCGCTATAGACGCTGATATATGTATATGATATGAGTATTTGTATATGATGAAAGAATCAGAGCGCTATAGACGCTGATATATGTATATGATATAAGTATATGTATATGATGAAAGAATCAGAGCGCTATAGACGCTGATATATGTATATGATATGAGTATTTGTATATGATGAAAGAATCAGAGCGCTATAGACGCTGATATATGTATATGATATGAGTATTTGTATATGATGAAAGAATCAGAGCGCTATAGACGCTGATATATGTATGTGATATGAGTATATGTATATGATGAAAGAGCCAGGGCGCTATAGACGCCGATAGATTTACGGGAAAATGGAGATAAGGGCAGAGCGTTATATACGCATATCCACCTGATCAGTTGGAGTATGGCACATGATATCGTCCCGGACGGGATGCCGGACGCGGGGTGTGCATATTTATGGTTAAATGGATCTCGACCCCGCCGACGCCTCGGCAATATGATATATTCTATTTTTATGTATATATATATATATATGAGTAAGGAAAGCTAAGAAAGCACGGCATCGCGCCCGAAGGGCACTTATATGTACGGTGTTACTCTTTACCCTATGATACGGTCTATGTTTCCATACGTATTACTCGCACAAAGTTCGCTACACGTGATATGTTCCATGTGTACGAATACTCTCTTTACATGATATGCTCTCTGACTCTCTCTTACTATGTTGTTACGCATTTCATGTCTTACATACTCGCACAATGCTCGTACCGACCCCTTCTTCGGGGGCTGCGTTCATGCCGCGCAGGTGCACCCAGACGAATTGAAGCTAGCATACAAGATGTTCCAGCAGGATTGGTAGGCTCCACTTGTTCTGGAGAGCTGCCGAGTCAGAGTATATGAGCCATGATGTTTTGTTCGGTATTAGAGACTTTGCAGACGGAGTCAAGGGTATAGAGTGACAGCGTTGTAGGCGGTTTCGCCGATTAATATGTTATTATGTTTCATGTCACGGATCCCACATGATGATAGACTTTACTAGAAGAAAAAAATTGAGTTCACTATGTATTCTATTTTCAATTGATACAGGAATTTATCTATGTAATAAGAGTCAGAGGGTTCGCTCGGCTCCAGATATGGGGTCGGGTGCCCATCACACCCTGATCAAGATTGGGGTGTGACAATAAAGGTTTAACAATTTAAGTTTGGCATTAGAATTTCATATATGTGTTATGGGAAGGCATGTATTCTAACATAGTTATGATGGTCGTGATGAAGTTAGAAGACAATAAAATGTTATGAATATGTTTGTCATAGAATGGAAGTTTTGGTCGAATTATGGTTCGGTGGAAAGTTTGTATATTTTGCGAATAATATGAAAAACCATATGTAATGCCTCTAAATGATGTTGGAGTGATGTTGATGAGTAAATGAGTATGAAAATATCCATGTGAGATTGAAAATGTGAAATTAGTTGCAAGTCGTCGCGTAGGCATAAAGATGTCTATTCGTGTTAGTAGGCGATTCTCGTTGTGGATTAACATTGTTGGTTTGGTTGTTGTTGACATTTGAGCTGAGTTAAATTCTCGGTGTCATATTTATAGGGGAGGTCTTTTTATGAAATTTCGGTAGGCAAATACTAAACCCCAAGTTGGAAGTTTGAACCTCATGAATAGTAATTGGTAAATGTGACCATTTGTAGGTTTTGGACGAAACGGGATTTGGATTTTGGCAAGCGTAAAAGGCAAACAAGGTATGTAAAGCTCTCCCATTCCTTCTCTTGGCATGTCTTAGATGTACTAGGCTTGAATTTGGACCTTGGGGACAACTCTACTCCTCGGAATTCACGTCCAAAAACGCCCTTTTTCATTCAGTAGAATTGAATTGAATATTGCACGAATAGTTAGAAAAATTGTTTAAACCTCTAGAACTTGTACAAATGCAATCCGATTATTTTAATATCCTTGTAAGTGACGTTATGAAGTCTAACCTACGTAATTTACATACGCCACCTCATTTGGTCGAGGTGGACCCACTTTATCCGAATTTTTCCTAATATCCTATTTACACTACCTTTGAATGGAAACTAAGGAAAGCTTTTTAACTACCTTTCTAAGTTCTTAAGAATGACTGTTATAATTATTTTATTGAGTCTTATGACCCACTTTGAGATTCGAAACTGCTTCAGAAAGACTATTTTGACATGAACCATTCTGATATCCGAAAGACTTATGTTTTGACTATTGTCAAACGTTCACTATAAGGTCTGCCATTTGAGTTACGCTATCGAGTTTCTGTATATGTTTTATATTTTGATATACACAAATGACCCCTAAAGTTCTATTTCGAAAAGAATCCTCCGCGGTCTTCAAAAGGTATGTGTTATTCCTCGTCCGGACCTTTTTTTTGATATGTCGTTTGATTACTCCGTCCGATCTCTGTATGTGTTGTACATCTTATATTGCATTCAGTTTCTCACTACTCCACTCGTGGATGCCTCAATGCTTCCTTCACTGAGCCCGGGCCAGGATATGTTATCACGCGTATTCCACTGCATTGTTCGACGTGCCTCGATGTGAGGGCGGGTATATATGTACACGGGTTGTGGAGTATCTGTGCCATGTACACACTCGATATGATATGATATGATATGGCCATCGATATGATATGATATGCGCGCACTTCTGATTTGATATGATATGTTGTGGCGCCAGTGTCGGGGGCGACCACTTTCTGTTTGCCGAGTCCCATGATGAGGACCGGCTATGGCATATTTTACTCGTTATGCATTTGCCTATGTTTTATGAGTAAGCATTTACGATACTCGGCTATTGCATTTATGTTCGTACCCTCCGTTCGGTTATGATTCTTTGTTGGTCTTTATGCTTCACATACTCGGTACATATTCCGTGCGACCCTTGTTCTTCGGTCGCGTTTCATGCCGCGCAGGTACACCCAGATGAGTACAGGTTCTGTAGGAGATGTTCCAGCGGCGTTGGCAAGCTCCACTTGCTCCTGGAATGCTGCCGTGTCAGATTTTGCATGTCATGTGTTCTGATTATGTGTTAGAGACTTTGCAGACAGAGTTGTGGGTTCTGAATATCAGTTGTGAGCGGCTCCATCAGCCGACGTGTCATTCTGTATTTTGCGATGGATTCCATATGATTACAGATTCTGTCGATTTGTAAACTACAAAGGATATTTCCAAAATATTTGTTGTATTTGTCAATTTTGTCTGATTAAGAGTCTCAGGAATTATGTCTGAAATAAGAGTCCGCGGGTTCGCTCGGCTCCGCACATGGGGTCGGGTGCCCATCACACCCTAGTAAAATCAGAGTGTGACAAAGTGGTATCAAAGCAGGTCTGTCCTAGGGGTTGTCTGCAAAGTCGTGTCCCGGTGAGAGTCCACATTTTATGGTGTGAAGCGCGCCACATTTATAAACAGGAGGCTACGGGGCATTTAGGGATTGTTGACCTTCTTTCTGTCTTAGATCGTGCGATAGAGCTAAGTCATGGGAGGATGAAATTCCTATATGTGGGCCTTTGTCACACCCCGATCTTGATCAGGGTGTGATGGGCACCCGACCCCGTAACCGGAGCCGAGCGAACCCTCTGACTCTTATTCCAAGCGTAAATTTTTTTTTCCTAAGTCTAATATACATGACAAAGCTTACTAAAATATTCTTTCTGTTGCTCCTAAGTCACATAAAATATGGAACTGTATATAACTCGTATCATAATACAACCGACTCCCGAAACCCATGACTGTCGCAAAGTCTCTAACCCGGTATCGAAATCACGGCACGTGTACTGCGACTCGGCTACACTCCGTGCCTAATGGAGCTTGCCAACTTCGCCGGAACATCTTCTTTATTAACTTCAACCTGTCCGGGTGCACTGCGCGGCATGAAACGCGGCCCCGAAGAAGAGGGTCGATACGAGCAATGTACTTGAGTATGTAAGACATGAATAGTAACAACATAGTAAGAGCTGCACATATGAGACATATCACGTGTAAAACGGTAACTTTTTGTGCGAGTAATAGCGTATGGAAACATAGACAACGATCATAGGATAAAGGAGTAACTTTGTACATGTGAGTGCCACTCAGGGCAGAGGCCATGCATGCCTAGCTTTTTCTTTTTCTTTTTCTGAACACGGTGTTTCTTATTCTTGAACATAGAAAACAGATACTTTTCGGAAAACGGTACTTTTTACTCGCAGTTACAGACGCCGAATTCATCGGCTCTCCCACCCCCCTCCCCAACAGTGTCCCAAATATATCATATTATATATATATATCACATAAACAGACGCCGCGTACGGCTCTCCCATATCCCGCGTCCGGGCATCCCGCGTCCGGATGATAAGCCACCGAATCGGTGGACACGGTTGCCCTCCCATTCCCCACATATACAATGTATACATATACATTCATCAATATCAGGAATTATAAACATTATCATATACACAGCATGCATGGGAGCCCAAGGAAGGTCATGTGTCTATCGGAGTGACGTAAGGTCGGTGACCTCCGATTTCATTATGGATTAACCGGATTGCTTTGTCTCACCTTGAAGGACGAGTATTTTAAGGCGAGACTACCAACGAAGAATAGTACTAGGAGAAAACATAGTATGATATCATGGGCATCCTAGACGTCAATTCATAGACCTTGAAATCCGTAGGACATAGTGTCATAGCTAAGAAATAGAGATAAGGATCAAGAACTAGTTTGTCACCTTCGTATTCACATTAAATCCTTTGCTTAGAAATCTTGGTCATGGAATCATTTTGGTCATACTTATCGTAGGCATATTCTCTTTTCTACATCATCGTTATCATTGTTGCCATAGAAGTATTCTCATTGGGATAGGTATAGTACTTGTCAGTTGATAACGAGAATGAGGATCAAAGGTTTCTTTTGGATTCACTTCAAAGTAAGTCAAGCGGAACAATAAGGAAAATCCGGGAAGCAATGGGCCCACCTCGGGTCAAATGAGGCGGCGTACATCTTTGACGTACAATACGTTTCATGACATTACTTAGAGAGTTTTAGGGTAGTCAGATCTTATTTATACAAGTTCTAGAGGTCTAAAAGATTTTCCTCACGTTTTGCACAATTCTATTTCAATTCTACTGAATGAATAGTAACTAATTTCAACCTTGGATTTCGAGGAGAGGAATGGTCCCCGAGGCCCGCATTCAAGCCTATTACGTCTAAGACATGCCAAAGAAGGAAAGTAAAGTCTTACATACCTCTTTCCGCTCCTTCTGGTACTCCAATTCCAAGTTGCAAATCCGCCAAAATCTACAATTTGGTCATGTTTACCAAACTTTGATTAGAGTCTTCTAGAAGTCCAATCTTGAATTCACATTTGTCTACAGAAATTTTGGCAGCATTTCCCCCCGTAAATGTGCCATCCCGAGAATATGGCTCGGCCCAATTCAACAACAACAACCCGAGAATGGAACTCGGCCACAATATCAACAACAAAACCAACAATAGCATCTCCAAACACATTCTAACACTAGCAATCCCTTTTCCCACAATTCGACAATATTCCCTTTGTTCAAATAACTTCATGCGTTCAAACTAACACCAATGATCATACATTCAAATATTATTCCGAAGCCATTTAAATACGATCTAGAAGCATTCCAAACAACTCATACAACATTTAAAGCAACCCAACCACTATGCCATGGAACCCGAAATCTTCTAGGTGTAAGGAAACATCAACGATACATTTCTTTTCTTCAAAACTCATAAACTACGTCAACAACTCCATACATCAACAACATTATTTTCATCAAAAGAAAGAACTATATTCAAATTATGTTGGCTCCCAAAACAGCCCATGACCATTACAACTTCAACATAAGTTATCGAACTTTCATTTTCATTACATAGAGTCCACCACAACAACAACTAGAATACTAACTAACATTAATTCATTTTCTACACCATGGCAGCCCACTCACGGCCACACACACACCACACACGGCCACCTTCAACATGCATGCATTTCATGAATTTCATCCCTTTCAACACATTAAAACATGCTCAAAACATCTATTACAATATCAATCAAACACTAAATAGAATTTGTTCATCATGCCTTTGCCAATCAACATGTACACGGCTATATTTTCAACACCACAATTTCATGACTTCCATTCATTTCCACACTCCACAACCTACATAAATCATGTATAACATATGGAAAACAAGTTTGAGTCTTACCTTCTCCTTCAACTCCTCCCACGGCTAAGCCTTGTTTCTTGCTAAACAAATGGTTTCCTTCTTCCAACAACTACTCCATATGATAGAGGACCTTCCAATTGGTATGAAAGCTAGGAGAAAATAATTTTTCATTGGCTTCTCCTCCATAACCATGTTCGGCCACCTTGGCCGAACCTCCCCCCCTCTCTTTTCTTTTTCTTTCTTTCTTTCTTGTTTCTTTCTCTCCTCTTAAAAATATGACCACCCCTCCTATATATATATACATATATAATTTGCATGCATGTGAGGGGCACATGCCCCCTCTCTAGATCTTTCTTCTTTTTTTCCTCCTTTTCTTTATTTTTCTAGACTTTTCTTGAAATTTCTTAAAATTTCATCCAAGAAGACTAAATGTCTTGCCACATAAGCTTTGGCCCTTTTCAAGACTTTTTCTTGAACTTGGTGAAATTACTATTTTACCCCTCGACTTTCCTTAATATTACCATTTTGTCCCTATCCTTCCACATTATTTTCACGGCCCATTTTGCGAATTTCTCTTCTTGCCCCTAGCCGTTCTCAATATTTCCACAATGCTAATATTCATAAATAATATTCCCAACGACTCCGACACTAAAATTACTTAGGACATAGTCTTGTCCTTAATTTTTCACCATTGTCTCGCAACATCCAGACGTACGAAATACGGGCTATAACAGCCTTACATACGATGGAAGAAAGTAAGGGATGACACGAAAGTTACGGAAATGAATTTTGATATATTTGTTCCGTTACCGGAAATTGGAAGCCTTGAATGGCGGGAATGTGTTACATAATCGTATGTTCTGTGAGGTGTCGTCGGTATTTGCTATGTACAGAGTTTGAATTGTAAAAATGGAAAAAGGAGATTCTGCTGAAATTGTTAAATAGAATATTTAGTTGGATACGTCAAAAAGGGGGAAAGAAAATATTGTAAGCAGATAATAAATGAGATGCGCTGTTCAGAAGAGTTATGGATTAGGGTAAGGCGTGGAAAAATGATTATAGGAAAGGCGGTTAACAGTCTGAAAGATTGAGACGAATGACATTCGATGCTTAGTAGCAACCAAGTCTGTTGGCGGATTTAGAGATAACCGACAATCGATTTTGCGAAAAATTATTATGTAGGAATGGTGCGTGGAGATCTAACCAGGACAATACCTGAAGTACCTATCAGTAATGACGATGAAGGTATATTTATTGCTATGGGGAATCTGGGAGTTTGGAACGAAAGATGAATATTGTGGACTAAGAAGGGTAAAACCGTAATTATGAAAAGAGGGACGTATTATGGAAAAGTCTCGAAATCTGTAGGACTTCAATTTTCTCCGAATAATGTAATAAAGGTTACGTGATAGAGCGGACACGATTATATTGGCATTAGAGCATCATATTGCACCCGAGTTTCAAGGTTAAGCGTGCTACGACCAGAGCGATTCTGGGATGGGTGACCCCCTGGGAAGTGCATTAAAGGTTTCATAAATGTAGATGTATGAGATGAATGGGGAATTAGGAGAACCAAAGGGAAATTAGAATATGCGGAATAGGTAGAAACCTTGATAAGGATGGGCACGGAGATAAGAAACGTCTAGCGACGAAATATGACATGATTTACGTGACTAGAACACACGGGTAAAGTGTGAAAGAAAAGTGAGTCAGAACGTACGAAAGAAGAGACTTGTTACATTCTGTGGGGGAAAGTGTGGGATAAAGGTTATATGTTGATGGAAATAACAATAGGAACAGGAATAGAAGGACTAATATGCTATGTTGGACTAAGTTTTAAGGAACACCTCCCACGCCATCTGTAAAGGGCATTATTTTTATTTGGGAAAAATCCTGCTTTGAAGAAGCGTATATGAGCAGCGAGTTCGCAATTCATCTAAATGGGCTAGCATATGTTCCAATCATATTGTGCTTTGGAAGGAGGCCCAAATCGACGGGCAATAATGCCCGGTAACCGAGTGTGACTATGATGAAAGAATGTAAATCATACGAGTAAGTAATTGTGACCTAAATAGTTCGTTCAGAACTCAAGAATAAATCTGAAGGTAAATCATGCGAATCAAGTACTAGGATGCCTTGCGATACTTGCCAAGCTCTAGTTCCTTCTGACGGTGGTTGAAGAATATTTTCTGATAACCACTTATTAAGTTGTGCTCAACAAATTAGAAATGGAATTCGTGGAAAAAAATAATAATAATGTACATAGACATGGGTGAAAGGGATGAAAAGAGTACCACAGAAAGCACTTGAGATGGGCGTAATTACTTGACTATGAGCTGGGGCAAATGGAAAATACAGGGTTATGAACAGAAGAGGTAGTACGACAACAGGCCATAAGACAAGACTACTATTAAGATGAAGTCAATGTGATTTTGGATAAGATTGTAAGTTAACAATGGGCATACGAAAGGAGTGAGAGAACATGAGGCATAAAGGAACACTGCACATTACGTGTATACGACCCCACCTCGGAAGTAGTGAAAACTATAAGAGACGAGAGTTGAGAATTGAGAATTTGCGAAATGACTAATATGTTGTAAGTTTATTGGGAAAAATAGACGGTACCTATGGGAATAAGATGAGGTTATAAGAGGGCTTGGAGTGATGTTATACCCCGTACTTCGTACGTTGAAATATTTTCAGTTGATTGCGGAAAGTTAATGACAAGGCTCTTTTCCGACTTTGTTTTAAGGTACGAGTTGTTTGTGATAGTATTGGTATGGAGTGTTAAGGGTAAACTTGGAATAAGGAATTTGGGGTTAAAAGCGAAATATAGAAAGTTAGACATTTCATGAGAATTTTGGGACAAAAAAAGAATTATGGAAAGTTGGCCATTATTTGAAAATGGCCATTGGTGGCCGCCAGGCTATGTGTGTGTGTGTGTGGGCCATAGGGCCATGTGGGTGAATTATAAGTGGGATAAGATGACCAACTTAGTCATCTTTATCATTATTCTCCTTAAGAAAAAAATCAAGAAGCTTGGAGAACAACCTAGAGACCATTCGGCCATGGCCGGCATTTGTACATGAGCAATTGATGAAGAAAAATTATTTTCTTCTAGGTTTTCTACTCCTTGGAAGGTCCTAAACAACATGAAGTAGTTGGTGGAAGCAAGCAAAGTCTTATTTTTGCAAAAACAAGCTCTAACCGAGTGGGAGAATTGGGTGAAGAAGGTATGGTTTGATCTTCTCTTTTATATGTTATGCATGGTTTTTGTATGTTGTGAAGTGTGGGAATGAATGAAAAATCATGAAAACATGCATGTTGAGGGGCAGCCGTGAGTGTATGTGTGTGTGACCGTGTATATGTGTGTGTGTAGGGGGTGAAGAATTAATGGTATTTAGCATGTTTGTATGTTGTTGTAGTGTGTAAAAATGCATGGAAATCATGAAGGTGGTATGTTGATGTCTTGGCCGAGAATGGGCTATCTTGTGTGCTAAGGAATGAATTAATATTGTGTGGTATTTTAGTTGCTATTGTCATGAAGTCTATGATGAAAATGAAGGGTTAATGATTTAAATGGGAGTTAGAGTCATTTGTAGATTGTTAGAGAAGATAATGTGATTTCAATATGGTTTCTTGTATCTATGGAAATGAAGTGGTTAACGTGTAGATTATGGGTGTAGTTGATGAATTTGGAAGAAAGAATTGTGTTGGCCATGTTCTTGTTGAATTGGAACATTTCGGGTAAGGTTGTGTTTTGGATTGGCTTGTTTGATCATTGAGCGGATTGTTTGAAATGTTTTCGAATCTTAATTGAATGATCTTGGATTGGCATTTGACCTTGTAAGCGTTGATATTAACTTGAAAGTATGTAGTTAAAGAGAATGAAACGGGATGTCGTCGAATTATATGAAAGGAGTTATTGATGTTAGAATGCGCTTGGAATTGCTTATTGATATTGTTGATGTGGTTGTTGGTATTGTTGTTGGATATTTGGCGAGTTGAATTCTCGGGGATATCGTATTTATAGGAAATGCTGCCCAATTTTTTTGTAGAAAAAGCAATGGTTTGGAATTGGATTCTTTAGCACTTATGACTAATGTTCGATGCTTAATGACATTGTTGTAGATTTTGAGAAGCCGAGATTTGAGTTTGGATTAGCTTAGGAAGCAATCAAGGTATGTGAAGCTTACCCTTCTTTTCTTTTGGCATGTCTTAGACGGGATTAAGGTATGACATGATTTGTGCCTCGGGGTAACTCCATTCTTAAGTTTCGAGTATGTTTGTGATTCGTATTTGCTTTTGATGTTGGTATCCTTAGTATGGTCGGCGATGGTTCGTATGTCTTTGATATGATTGAGTTTGAAATGTTGTGTAAACGATTCTTATATGTTTCTTGGATATTCGTATCCTTAATGCGGTCGAGTTATGATCCTTACGTCTTTTGTATGATTAAATTTCTAAGGTTGCAAAAGAGTTATATTTTCAAAAGAATTTTGTTTCAAAAGAATTTTGTTTTCAAAAGAGATATGTTCCTAAATGATTTCGAAACTACGAACGACCGTAACTTTCAAGAGAGAGAGCTCGGATCGCTTTGATTTCTTCGCAAATGATTTCATGACGAGTAAGGACTTAAATTTTTATAGGCGGGCCCGGATTGGGTTGACGCTCGTCCGTGGGTCCCGCAACTTTTCTATGTTGGTTTTAAATGACCTATTTTTTTTTAAAAAAGGGACTTAATACGACCACTTTTTCGATCCCAAGTATGATTATTTATTTGTTTGTCGAGTTGGAAATAAGGATTTTATGCCTATGATTTTGATACGCGACTATGGTTTTTGAAGTTCGGTTTGATATGCTTCCGAGAGAGATTCGGAAGAAAACCTCGATTTGACTATCGTTTTGGTTTGAACTAATAGTTCGCTTTGGTTATTCGGTTGAGTTTGAAATGATGACTTGTATGATTATGGATACTTACGATCTTCTCGTGCGTTCGTCGTTGTTACCTCTTTCACCGATCCCGGCCGGTATGTTATCGTGCGCACTCGATATACTCCGGTGTTATGCTGTGTTACGGTTCACCGAGCCCCTCGCTAGAGGGCCGGGTTCCGTTTATATTTGGTGTTATGCTGTGTTTGGCGTTATGATGTGTGATGGGGATACGGAGATTTGAAACTTCTGGTGTTATGCTGTGTTGTGGCGCCAGATAGGGTGGCGACCACGTTCTGTCCGCCGGGTCCTATGGGCCGCATATGATATGTGATGATGTATGATGATATGATGAGTTTGTTCACCGATGGTGGGGCAAACCCAATGATGAGGCAAATCCCACATTGGTCTAGTAAATCCCACATCGGTTAATGTTATCTCGTATGACGGATATGACGTGTACGGTATGAGTATGATGATTATTTGTGTGTGTCACCCAAATCCGTTATGGGCCGGATACGATTTGTGTTTCGTATATAAGCCTTTAGTATTCCGGTTATTGTGCTCACTTTCTGTATTTCTTACTTCGGTTAAGACCTCGTTTGATGTATGCTATGCTTTACATGCTCAGTACATATTTCGTACTGACCCCCTTTCTTCGGGGGCTGCGTTTCATGCCACGCAGGTACCCACGGATGAGTAGGTGATGCTAGCAGAAGATGTTCCAGCTGGATTGGCGAGCTCCATTTCCTCCGGAGTGCTGCCGAGTCAGAGTACTTTTGTATGGTGTCCGAAGTTATGATAGAGACTTTGCAGACAGTGTCGTGTGTACGAGATATCCGTTTGTAAGCGGCTATGTAAGCCGATGTATCATTATGTATTGTGTTATGGATTTCATGTGGGTACAGATTTGTTATGGTTACAGGTTTTATTTGATTTGAAAAAGATGAAAGGCATGTTTGTTTTCCGAAATTTTTTTTTTTCCTTACGCATTTTGACATGTTTTGCGGGCCCAGTATGATTGTGTGTATTCGAGAGTCTGCGGGTTCGCTCGGCCCTAAGTAAGGGTCGGGTGCCCGTCATGCCCTATCGGAAATTAGGGTGTGACAAAGTGGTATCAGAGCAGTTCGTCCTAGGGGTTGTCTGCAAAGTCGTGTCCAGTAGAGTCTTGTTTATGGTGTGTTGCGCGCCACATTTATAAACAGGAGGCTACGGGGCATCTAGGGTGGTTACTCTTCTTTCACATCTGAGATCGTGCCATAGAACCAAGTCATAGGAGGTGGGACTCCTTACCCTGATTTGTGATTGCAGCTGAAGAATGACGCTGATAGAAGAAAGTGATTGATGATGTTGGAAGCTGCAAAGTATACAGGTAAATAAAGGTATGAAAGGTATGTGTTGGGAAAGATATTGAAGTACGATTGAAATACAAGTTGAAGACTAAAGGGGGAAAGTAAACAAAAAGGTGTAACAGGTGCCGTTTGAGTTGGGCATACGAGGTATGTTTATGATTTGTGTACTGTTGAGGATATTGGGAGCCCTGTGCGGCTATGATACGATACGATATTGTCACGACCCAACTAGGGGCCGCGACGGGTACCCGATACTTGTACCGAGCACCCCTTGTCTCTTATCATTCTCTTGCTACTAATGGGCCACATAAGTTATACTGCTACTTATTTACTTAGCATTATCAACACTATTAAGAACATGCATTAATAAACTTTACTGACTTAATATACATCGACGGGGAATAAACATTATACAAAGCACCTGACTGCACATATCTGTCTACGAGCCTCTAAACAAAATACATAAAGTACTGAGAAGGGCCGGATGCTGCCGTGCCCGCATATGTACACAAAGTAGTACCACTAAACCGGAGCTCCGGAACAACGGAGCACTTCAATATACCGCCGGAAAGCTCCTAGGAATCACGCCCGTCCACTGCTTTACGCGCGCGTGAAACGCAGCGTCCGCAAGAAGGGACGTCAGTACGAGTAATGTACCGAGTATGTAAGGCATAAGTAATATCACAGGAGTAAGCAGAGGACATAAAATAAAACACAACATAGGAAAATGGCACAACATATAACCTGTGTCTCTGTTTGACCACTCTGGGGAATATTATGTAAGTAAACTTTACCATCTGTAGGATTATACAAATGCTGCCAGTAACTGCCCGTCCGAGGTACGGTACATCACTGCCCGCCCGTATAGGTGCGGTGAACTGCTGCCCGACCATCTAGGTACGGTGGATTACTGCCCGACCATATAGGTACGGGGAACATTTTCTAAGTAAATCATGAAATAAAGGGGTGATCTGTCATCTGAGTGCCCCCTTGGGGCAGATGCCATGCATGCTAACTTTAAAAAAAAACTGCGTAAATATATGTAAATAAACTGCCCGCCCATGTAGGTACGGTGTAGTGAGCCTGCGTCCAGGCCTCCCGCGTCCGGGGTATAATCTGCCCACTGCAGTGGTGTGTACCCGCCCGCCCGTTGACGCACGATGTCATAAAAAATATCACATGTAAATGTAAAGCATGCATGAGAGCCCAAGTGAAAGCTACAACTTTATCGGAGTGACGTAAGGTCGGTAACCTCCGATCACATTATGGATAATCAGGATCGCCCTGCTTCGCCTTGAAGGAACAACTATAAGGCGAGACTATCAATGAAGAATAGCGTTAAGAGAAAACATAGAGTAAGATCATAAGCCTTGTAAAACA
>NW_026715115.1:0-20465 GCF_029784015.1 Lycium ferocissimum | reverse complement strand
AAGACATGCTTATGTATGATAAATGTATATGAAATGTACCTATGATTATAAGAGTAATAAAAGTTGTATCTCCATCCTACGACTTATGATATGCTTATTATGCTTATTTCATTTCTCGCCTTACATACTCGCATAATTTTCGTACCGACGTCCGTTTTTCGGACGCTCGTGTTCATGCCCACGTAGGCAGTGGCGGTGCCGATCTGTCACGACCCGAACTACGGGCCGCGACGGGCATCCGGGGCTAACCACCGAATACCACTCATTCCATTATCTATATGCTCTCATTCATAATACTTGCTCAATCTCATAAGAATATATCACCATAGGAAATGTAATCACTCTTATAAACATAAGCCCTTCGGCTATCAAAATAATATATACATATATACACATACATATACATGGAGACCATGGGACCATACTACCCACACATGCATATCTACGAGCCTCTACTAGAGTACTAGACATATGGACGGACAGACCCCCGTCGTGCCCAATCATGAACATATACATATATATACCAAAAGAATAATCAATGACACCTCTCGGGACAATGGAGTGCTCACGAGTCGCCCACCGTCTCCTATAAATCGGCACCGTCCTCCTTGCTACCTCCGGGCATGAACACAGCGTCCAAAGAAAAAGGACGTCAGTACGAACATTGTACTGAGTATGTAAGGCAGGAATGAAATAAACATAATAAGCGTATCATAAGTCATGAGATGGAGATACAACCTGTGTACTCGCATAATCATAGGTACATTTCATATACATTTATCATACATAAGCATGTCATATACATTACCATAGCGTACACTTTATCATATTACGTATACATCATCATGCCATACATGCATCGTCATACCAATCGTACATCATCATATCGTTAACCCGCGTCCGGTAACCATCATATGCCCCCCACTAGTGGTGCTGCCCGGCCCTCTAGGCTCGGTAGAATCATAAACAAATTTCGGCCGTAGCGGTGACATTCCCGGCCATCTAGGCACGGTGGAATCATATGCAGCCCGCCTGGCGTGACATGCCCGGCCATCTAGGCGCGGGATCGTATCGTCATACATATCATACATGGCATGCATTTATCATCGTACGTTATCCATCATCATAGTCATCACTATCATTTGTTTCGTAAGCATATCATAGTGTCATCATAAGTTAATATCATCATACATGTATCATCAATTCATACATTAGAACTTGGAAACAAGCATAGTTATGTCGGGGTGACGTAAGGTCGTGGACCCCCGATGTCATTATGAGCATTCGCAATTATCCTGCCTCACCTTGAAGGAACAAACATAAGGTGAGTGTATGTAATGATTGACATCAATAGATTTCATATAACTTCATTAGCTTAGTAGAAGCATTACATCATAGACTATAGCATCTCTAGACTTAGCTTGTTATTATCGTGATCATAATCACAGCATATCCCTTATCTCATAGGACTATTCGTGGACAAGAGCTCATAGTCTTTTTGGAGATGGATCATTCATAATAAAAGAGAAAATTCATGCCTTAGAAGGAAGGGATTAGCCTCACATACCTTTGTCGTTTACTATTCTATCGCTTGCTCGTTCTCCTTGAATGCACTTGTTTATACCTTCAAGAGAATTCGTAACGTCATTAGCTAACTAATCATGAGAACGTACTCATTAGAGCTAGAGAAATTTGGGTAGCACTTCCTTTGTTTATACTACTTTCCGCCATATTCCATATCAACTCCCAACATTCATAACGACAATCATAATATCACTAACAACGATCGTTATTCATTTACATAATTCGTATTTCACAATTCTACTTCAATTCCCCACATTCATGACTAAAAGTCCATCGTCGTATTCTTTCATATCCAATACTTATTTCATGTTCTATAAGTCATTTATAGTGCATTTATATCATCAACATAGCCATTTCCATGATTCAATTCAACTACAACACACTAGCAATACTATTCACACATTTGATGACCCATTTGCTATACACTTCTACAATCCATGTGTTTTAACTTCTAATTACTTCAAACAACATGTAAACATCATGAAACTTACCTTAGATGATAGAGGAATAGGCTTGGAATGGTGATTCACCCATAGCACCAAAACCCTACTTTATCTCTCTTGGGAGTTCTTGGCTTGGAAGACTTTTAATGGGTTTCCTTCCCTTGATTCTCTTGATTTCTTTTTATTGATCCTTGATTTCTATGGATTTCTCATGGGTGAAGTGTTTGGAACTCTCAGGATCTTTCTTGAAGTGTGGAGGTGAAGTGGGAAATGAAAATGAAATGGAAAGGATCCCTTATATAAAAATGCACTTGGCCCGTCGAAATGTACGGACCAACATACGGTCCGTATAAAATCTCTCGACCGTATGTTGGACCGTATATCCGGTCCGTTGAATCATGACATATCGGGTTGATCTACGGCTGGACATACGGTCCGTAGATATTATACGCCGCATGTCCGGCCGTATGTTTGCCCGCTTTTCCGAGAGTTGTTTCGTCGACTCGTTTGATCTCCAATCCTTATGGAACCTTCTTAACACTTGTTCCTTACTTCAATACCATTCTAAGGATGTTATAACTCTTCCTCAAAGGGTCATTAAGGCATCATTAGCTCGCACTGTGAATTCTTATCCGATACATTCAACTTACAACTCGTTTTCCTTAACACTTCCTTTCCTTGACTTGAATGTCTTTGAAAATCTTAATTAGCGTCATCAATTTCTATCTCCTACTTATCCCAAACCTCGTACACGTCGTGTCCTTCGTGATTCTATTCACTGCACACTAACGGGGAATTTTCTGAGGTGTAACATTCTTCCCCCCTTTTGGAACATTCGTCCTCGAATGTTAAATCGTCGGGGATTCTAGAAAAATTTCGCCAGAGTTTCCCCTATAATATGGCGATACCATCCTGTCACAACAACCCATAATATCATTGCCTCACAGGGCCACAACACAATAGCAATATAGATTGGCCACACACGACCCATATACATAAAAATAAAGCATACATACCTTATCATTTCGAAGGGCTGGAATAAATGCGGGTATGCGGATTTCATCTTCTCTTCCGCTTCCCAAGTCATCTCTTCCTGATTGTTATTTCGTCATAAGACTTTCAATTTCGAAGCTATTTCCTTGTTCCAAAGTCTTCGCACTACCGTCTAGTATGGCAATAGCACTTCCTCATAAACAACTTTTCTCTCGTAATCCGAACGTCATCTATTGGCACAATCTTTGTGGGATCTCCCACACATTTGCGGAGCATTAAAACATGGAATACTGGGTGAACTAATTCAAGCTCTGAAGGCAACTCTAATTCATAGGCTACTTGACCCACCTTGCGGATGATTTTGTAGGGTCCAATGTATCGAGGACTTAACTTTCCTTTCTTGCCAAATGTCATCACCCCTTTCATCGGGGATACTTTCAAGAACACCTAATCATTAACTTGAAATTCTAAATCTCGCCGGCGGTTATCCGCATAAGACTTTTGGCGACTTTGGGCCGTCAATAATCGATCTCGTATCACCTTGACTTTTCTACCGCTTGTTGGATCGGCTCTGTGGCCTACAATTGCACTTCTCCGACATCAAACCATCCGATTTGGGATCTACATTTCCTTCCATATAGAGCTTCATACGGAGCCATTTGGATACTGGAATGCTAGCTATTGTTGTAGGCAAATTCGATTAGGGTAAATGGTCATCCCAACTACCACCAAAATCCAAAACACATGCCCTTAACATATCCTCCAAGGTCTGTATGGTGCGCTCGGCCGTCCGCGCCTGCGGATGGAATGCGCTGTACTAAGCCTTTACTTCGAGTACCCGCACCTTCTTGGAAGGATTTCCGGTAACTTAGCCGTGAACCGTGCTCCTCTGTCTGTGATGATAGATATTGGAATACGATGAAGCCTTACAATCTCCTTAAGATATAACCTTGCATAATCTTCAGCTAAATATGTAGTTCTGACTGGGAGAAAATGAGCTGCCTTTGTCAATCTATCCACAATCACCCATATAGAATCATGCTTGCCTCGAGAGCGGGGCAATCCTACAATAAAATCCATATTGATCACTTCCCATTTCCACGTAGGAATTTCTATTGCTTGCAATAATCCTCCTGGCTTTTGATGTTCTACCTTTGTCACACCCTAATTTCCGATAGGGCATGATGGGCACCCGACCCTTACTTAGGGCCGAGCGAACCCGCTGACTTTCGTAATACTCACAATCATACTGGGCCCGCAAAACATGACATAAGCACATAATGAAATTTTTTTTTTTTGAAAACAAACGTGCCTTTCGTCTTTATCAAATCAAACAAAACTAGTACCGTATGAAATTTGCCCACATATGAAGTTCGTAACATAATGCATAATGATACATCGGCCACATAGTCGTCACAAAACCGACATATCATACACTCGACACTCGTACGCAAAGTCTCTACCAACATCTCGCATACCATACAAAAGCACTTTCGTACTCAAAGCTGAAGACTCCGAGGAAAATGGAGCTCGCCAATCCACCGGAACATCTTCTCGCTAACATCACCTACTCATCCGTGGGTACCGCGTGGCATGAAACGCACCCCCCGAAGAAAGGGGGTCAAGATGAATATGCACCGAGTATGCAAAGCGGGAAGTACGTAAAACGAAGTCATAACCGAAGTAAGGTGTACGTAACGCAGCATAATAACCCGAATACCAAAGTACTTTTACATCCGACATACAAATCATACATAAGGGGTTCAAAGACAAATAGGATAATCGAATGCCAAAATGCTTCTTTCTTTTGAAAAAAAATTTTGTCTCATACATACGGAAAATCAAACACATCATATAAGCTGACACTAACCGAATGCCGAGGAACGTACGGCCCGATCCGTAAATAATACGATAATGCCGAGGAACGTACGGCCCGATCCATATATAATATAATAATGCCGAGGAACGTACGGCCCGATCCATATATGACATAATAATGCCGAAGAACGTACGGCCCGATAGATATATAATATAATAATGCCGAGGAACGTACGGCCCGGTCCATATATAATATAATAATTATAAACATACCGTACCCAGCCCTCTAGTGAGGGACTCGGTAAATCAAATCATATCGTCATATTATCACATATCATATCATATCATCATATCATCACATATCATGTCATATCACATACGGTCCGTAATGGGACCCGAAGGATGTAACGTGGTCGCCACTCCATCCGGGCGCCACAACACATCATACTTCGGAATATTGTATACCTCCGAACACATCATACTCCGTATAACATCATATATCATATCACATCATACTTCGTAAAACACATCATACTTCGGAATCACATCATACTTCGGAATAGTGCGCACGATAACATACCGACCCGGACTCGGACTCAGAGAGGTAATAATGTGTATACACGAGCAGAATCGTAGGAAACCATATGCAATGCCAAACTGTCACGACCCAACCCCATGGGCCGCGACTGGTGTCCTAACTGGACACCCATACGTACCTACCTGACGGATCTGGCATACCAAATGGCTAAATTCCGTTTAGACATACATAAATTCATACAGATATAAAATACTTCGCACGAAAATATATATACATACTTAAACCTGTACAGAAGCCGTTGGGGCTAACATAATAAGCAGAATTACTCAATTCGCAGACTCGTACTTACTTATTAGAACAACACAACCCACAACCCACAAACATGTCTACGGCCTCTAACATACGAGCGAGGAATCGAAGATGGGACAGGCCCCGCCGTACCCAAATAACCAAATGTACGAGTGTATATGAACAACGAAGATATATACAAAAAGTATCACTCGGATCAAAGGGAGCTCTTCTACGCAAACCGATGTCCTAAACTCGGTGGCGTATCACGCGCGCGCGTCCGTACCGCGGGCATGTAGCGCGGCCCCGAAGATCGTGGGGTCGACGAAGGTGTACCGAGTATGTAAAGCGAAATATAACATACATAATCATAATCGAGTCGATATGTAAAATCATAACGGACGAGAATCGAATCCGTAGCGGGGCCGAATTACAGAGTACGACGTAATCATAATATGTCGATATAGTAGGTGTGGCGACGAAGTTTCAATACGGACCGAGGTACAAAATGTAGCCGGAAGCACAACGCATCGGTGCACGAGCGTGGTTATAAATCGTAAACGTAGTCCGAGATACGTAGGTGTAACGGACGTACTCTCAAACGAATCCGTAACTCGGAAGTATGACGGACGGATCGTAGTCCGAATCGTACGTGCGTAAATGTGATGCACGCATCCTTATCCAAATCGAGTCTCGGTCATGCATGCGCAGTCATAAGCATATTCGTACATACACATCATATATCATATCCCGGCCCTTTAATAAGGGACGAGGTAACGAACCCGGCCCTCTTAGTACGGGACGCGGTGGACGACGTATCAAATCAAATGCCATCCCGCCGCCATCCCCATAATATCACATAATCAAATCATAATCGATATAAACGCATCCCGCCCGCACATCGTAGGGACGCGGTGAACGATGCAAATGGAAAATGCACGAATCACGAACTCCGGCCCCGTGCGCGGAAAGAAGCATTGAGGCATCCACGAACAGAGCATTAATGAGAAACCATATGCATACGTACCCATATACGTACTCAACGAAACTGAAATAGTCCAGACGGTAGGACAAATCGAAGTAGTCGGACAAAAGTCATAATAGATTCGCACATGTGTCATTTAGGATGGCACGACAGATTTTTATCAGAACAGAATATCCAGAACCGTTCCAGATGTCAAAATATATCATAAGACTCAGAAAAATAGTCATAATGCTTAGTGTATAACAAACAGAAAAATAACCAAGAGTTACCTGTAAGGATCGGACAGAATTAGGTCAATTTAAGCCATACGAGAAATATTAGGGTTTTGTGGGCCCACCTCAGACCCGATCATAGTGGTGTACATAAATTATGGATAACGAACCTCCAGGAGTCATCTATAATCATTTTAAAATGTTCCGACTCCATTTATGGAAGTTGCGTACATATAGTCGATTTTGCCGACAAAAGTAAAGGGAACCATTCAATCTTGTCAAGGAAATGGAGCCATTTTCAATCTCGGATTGCGAGAAACAGAGTCGTATTCGAGGCTCGAATTCAAGCCTATTATACTTAGAACATGCCAAAGAATGAAAGGCAAGACTTTACATACCTTCCTTGCCCTTTACGCTTGCCAAAACTCCAATCCCGTTTCGTCAAAAATCTGCAAATGGTCACTTTTACCCGTTACTATTCATGAGACTTAAAATCCCAATCTTGGGTTAATAATTGTCTACCGAAATTTCGGCAGCACCTCCCCTATAAATATGACACCCCGAGAATTTATCTCGGCTCAAATGTCAACAACAACAACCCCAACAACAACACCAACAACAATAATTATCGACTAGAATCGCTTACTAACATAATTAGTCTTCTTTCTTCATAAAGCAACAACTTCCAAACTGACTTCACATTTTCAAACCAATATCAATGTTTTCATACTCATTTACTCATTCAAGACCATTCAAATACAATTCGGGAGCATTTCGCATTATTTCACAAATTATACAAAAATTCCACCGAAACCATAATTCGTTCAAAACTTCCAACTTCCAACATAAACTTCCATGACATATTTTTACCTTTCAATTCCATTAACAACTATCATAATTTGCATCTTACAATTTCATTCCCATAATTACATAAACTATAATGATACTACCTATTTTTTCCTACAACAACCTTACCACATTTCTTCCATTCCAACAAAACCATTAATCTTCTATTCACTTCACAATGCCATAACAACATAATTAACATTCTAAATAAATTCAACCAATTTTCCTACACATGAAGCACCACATGGCCACATATATATACACACATATACACGGCTCACACACACCACATCACACGGCTTGCACATGCATGCAACACTTCCATAATCCTCATGTACTCTACATATGCTACAACATAAAAAGTAAGAATCTTACCTTTTCCAACTTCTTTCCACTTGCCAAAAGGAGCACTTTCTTGCCTTGAAAATTATACCAACTTGGAGAGCACCTTGAGATTAGTAAGAATCCAAGAAGAACCAAGTTTTTGAATCAAAGACCAAGCTCCAAGAATTTTTCTTCTTTTCTCTTTTCTCTTCTTTCTCTCTAGCCGTGAGCCTCTCTTCTTTTTTTTTCTTGATTTGTTTTGATTTTTCTTGAAAATTCTAGAGAGGAACACATATATATATTTGTCCCCTTAATTGATCACATGTTTGGCACATGGAAAATTTTATTAATACCATGGGTTGGGCTAGTGTTGGCCGCCACCCTTCTCCAAATTGGGCCTCATTTTCTTATTTTTTTTTTGGCCCAATTCTTCATGAATCATATTTTGCAATTCCCGAAACAAATTTCCAAAATTCCAATTTTTCCCTTAGTCCTTCTCCATTGTTTCCGCATTCGGGTTTCCATAACCGGCATACGCATACTAAAAAAAATCCAAACTTGGCCTCATTCTTTGCAAGTCAAGGTTACTTCTAAATTTTTCAAAGACGCAAAGATGCCGGATATAACACAAACATTCACAAAGACTCAATAGAGTAATCAAAACGGATTGTTATTTATAAGCCAAAACAGTAGTCAAATCAGATTTTCTTCCGAATATCACTCGGGAACATATCAAACCGAACTTCAGAAACCATAGTCACGTATCAAAATTATGTGCATAAAAATCCTTATTTCAGACTCAACCGATAAATAAGTAATCATACTCGGGGGTCGGAAAGATAGTCATATTGAATTCTTTCAAAAGCCATTAGAACTATACAGAAGAAAGTCGCGGGACCCACGGACGAGCGTCAACCCAATCCGGGCCCGCCTATGGAAATCATAGTCATTATACGTCATAGAATCATTTGCGAAGATATCAAAGCGATCCGAGCCCTTTCTTGAAAGTTACGGTCGTTCGTAGTTTCAGAATCGTTTAGGAACAAAACTCTTTTGAAAACAAAACTTTTATACAACTTTTGAAATTTAGTCATGCAAAAGACATAAGGACCATAATTCGACTACATTAAGAATACGAATATCAAGAAACAAATAAGAATCGTTTACGAGCTTATCAAAGCAATCCGGTTCTGTCCATGAAAGTCACGGACATTTTTAGACATAAGATCCTTTCGGAACAAACCGTTTACACCGCATTTCAAATCCAATCATATCAAAGACATACGGACCATAGCTTGACCATATTAAGGATGCCAACATCAAAAAGCAAATATGAATCATAAACATGTTCGGATTTTAAGAATAGGATTACCCCCAAGGCTCATAACATATCACAACTTACTTGCGTCTAGGACATGCCAAAAGGAAAGAAGGGTAAGCTTTACATACCTTGATTGCTTCCTAAGCTAATCCAAACTCAAGTCTCGGCTTCTCAAAATCTACAACACGTCATTAGACACCAAACATTAGTCATAGGCACCTCGGATCCCATTTTAAGCTCGCACTTTATTTACGAAATTTGGGCGGATTTCCCACGTAAATTCAACACCCCGAGAATTCAACTCGGCCAATTCTTCAACCACAATACCAATAACCATATAAACAACATCAATAACCAGTTCAAAACGCATTCTAACATTAGTAACTCTTTTCTACACAATTCGACAACATTCCATTTTCATTCAAATCAACACATATAATAATACCAACATCATTGCTCACGCGTTCAAATACCAATCCAAAACCATTCAAACGTAATTCAATAACATTTCCAACAATCCGCACAATATTCAAAACAACCTAACCAAAACGTAAGGCAACCCGAAACCTTCCAAGTCCAAGGAAATATCAACAACGCATTTCTTTTCTTCCAAACTCATAAACCATACTAACAATCCATACTTTACCAACACTAATCTCATAAATACAAGAAACTATATTAAGATCACATTAGGTTCCAAAACAACCCACAAATGATTATAACTTCAATATGAACCATTAAACTTTCATTTGCATCATAGAACCCACAACACAACAACCCAAACACCAAATAAAATTTGGCCTTCACTCTTAACCAACACCACATATATACGGCCAAATCCACAACAATTACAACTTCAACTTGAATCATTCAATACCTTCATTCTCATCACATAATCCATAACAACAACAACCAAAATACTAAGTAAAATCAATTCGCCATAACTTGCCAAAAATAGCCCCTATACGGCCAACATCAACATACATAAATTCCATAATTTTTCATCCATTTCTACACACTACAACCACACTCAAACATGCTAAATACAATTAATTCATCACTCCTACACCATACAACATATACACGGCCACACACAACACACACATATTTTCATGAACTTCATTCATTTCTACATTTCATAACATGCACAAACCATTCTTAACATATAAAAAGAGGATTAAACTTACCCTTTTCCACTTTGTTCTTCAACTTAGCTAGGGTTGAGATTTGCAAGAACCAAGGATTTGTTTGCTGCAACAACTACTTCATGTTGTTTAGGACCTTCCAACAGAGAAAAAGCTAGAAGAAATAATTTGTTTTGATCACTATTCATGGTCTTCATTTTTTTCTCTCCATGGCCGAATGGCCCTTATGATTTTTCTCCAAGGTTCTCAACTCTTCTAAGGGGTGAAGAATGATGAAGATGACTTAATTGTCATCTTTTACTACATATATAATTTAGCCATGTGGCCCATGGCCCACACCCCACACATGGCCACATATGGCCATTTTCATGAATTATCAAGTCTCCAAAATTTCACTTCTAGCCCTTAATTTTCATGAAATGCTCAACTTTCCATAATTCACTTTTAACCCCAAATTTTTCTTATTCCAAATTTACCCTTAACATTCCATGCCAATGAAAAGATGAATATGCAACTTGTGCACTTTTAACAAAATCGGTAGAAAATATAACCTTGTCCTTAACTTTTCATGGTTAGCTCGGAATGTCCCGACGTACAAAATACGGGATATAACAACCTTTACTTGCTGACAATTCAGACATTGGGCTACAAGTTCTGCTATGTCTCTTTTCATGCCGTCCCACCAATGTATCAATTTAAGATCATGATACATCTTTGTCGTTCCAGGATGAACAAAATATCTGGAGTAATGAGCTTCTTCTAGTATTCGGCGGCGTAGTCCCGCCACATCCGGAACACATAGCCTATTCTGATACTTGAGAACCCCATCTACCGAGACTTCAAATGGTGACTCTTCTTTTGGAAATTTCACACCTTTATAATACTTCAATTTGGGATCCTCGTATTGACGCTCTCTTATTTCCGCATCCAAGGATGAAACTGTGGGATTGTTAACACTAACTCCTGCGTCGCCTGAATCAATTATACGTACTCCAAGATTTGCTAGCCGACGGAGTTCATGGATCATTTCTTTCTTCTCCAAGGGCACTTCACATAGGCTACCCATAGATCGGCGACTAAGCGCATCCGCTACCACATTGGCCTTCCCGGGGTGGTATAAGATATTCACATCATAATCCTTCAATAGTTCTAACCACCGCCGCTGCCGCAGATTTAACTCCTTCTGTTTGAAAAGATATTGGAGACTCTTATGATCTGTGTAAATATCAACATGTACGCCATATAAGTAATGTCTCCACATTTTTAGTGCATGAATAACTGCGGCTAATTCAAGATCGTGAGTTGGGTAGTTCTTTTCGTGCTTTCGCAGTTGTCTCGAAGCATACGCAATGACTTTTCCGTGCTGCATTAATACACATCCTAACCCAACACCGGAAGTATCACAATATACAACATAGCCATCTGGCCCTTCTGGAAGCGTTAGGACTGGAGCTGAGGTTAATCTGTCTTTCAACTCTTGGAAGCTACGCTCACAAGCGTCATTCCACTGAAATTTTGCTGACTTCTGGGTTAACTTCGTCAATGGGGCTGAAATAGATGAAAAGCCCTCTACGAATCTCCTATAATAACCTGCCAAACCCAGAAAACTACGAACTTCTGTAGGCGTCGTAGGCCTTGGCCAAGTCTTCACCGCCTCTATTTTCTGAGTATCAACCCGAATGCCATCGTCTGAAATAACATGGCCCAAGAATGTCACAGAATTTAGCCAAAACTCGCACTTTGAAAATTTTGCATACAACTCCCGAGTACGGAGAATTCCAAGGACAATACGTAGGTGATCGGCATGTTCTGATTCTGTGCGAGAGTACACCAAAATATCATCAATGAATATTATCACGAACAAATCTAAGAGGGGCCTGAATACATTATTCATCAATTCCATGAACACTGCCGGGGCATTAGTTAGCCCGAACGACATTACTCGGAATTCATAATGGCCATATCTTGTCCTGAAAGCTGTCTTGGGAATGTCTTCATCTCTGACTCTCACTTGATGATAACCCGACCTCATATCTATTTTGGAAAGCCACTTGGCACCCTGTAGCTGATCAAATAAATCATCAAATCTTGGGAGAGGATACCTGTTCTTTATCGTTACCTTATTCAGCTGTCTATAATCAATGCACATTCGTAGGGAGCCATCTTTCTTTTTCACAAATAAAACTGGCACTCCCCACGGTGATGAACTGGGCCTAATAAATCCCTTTTCAAGCAAATCCTTTAATTGAGCCTTTAATTCCTTCAATTCTGCCGGAGCCATTCGATAAGGAGGAATAGAAATGGGCTCGGTATCCGGCAACACATCAATGGCGAAGTCAATCTCCCTTTCTGGAGGAAGGCCTGGAAGTTCATCTGGAAATACATCCGGAAACTCATTCACTACCGGAACGGATTGGAAAGTTGGCGATGTTGCCTCGGTGTCATGAACTCGGACTAAATGATAAATATAGCCCTTGGCGATCATCTTTCTTGCCTTAAGGTAGGAAATAAACCTACCCCTTGGAGTTGCCGTATTTCCCTCCCATTTAAGTACGGGCTCTCCCGGAAATTGGAATCGAACTAATTTCATTCGACAATCGACATTAGCATAGCATGAGGCCAACCAATCCATGCCCATTATAACATCAAAGTCTAGCATTTCTAGCTCAACTAAATTAGCTTTGGTTTGGCGGTCATATATCACAATTGTACATTCTTTATACACTTGTTTAGCTATCACGGGATCACCAACCGGAGTAGATACCTCGAAAGGCTTAATTGGCTCGGGTTTCACCCTAATACGATCAGCAACATAGGGAGTAATATATGATAACGTGGAACCCGGATATATCAATGCATACACATCATGAGAAAACACAGTCAATGTACCTGTAACTACATCTGGGACGACTCAAGATCCTGTCATCCGGCTAAAGCATATAAACGGTGCTGTGTGGCACCTGAAGTAGGTGCTCCCCCTCGGCCTCTACCTCGGCTCCGCCGGGAGTCCGGGGGGAGTCTGCCCTGTAAGACGTGCTGAAGAGGATCCTGCCGCCGATCCTGTGGGCTAAACCCCACCTCTGCCATATCTCACCGAACAGTCTCGCATCAAGTGTCCTGTCTGCCCACAAATATAACATGCATCTGTGCCCTGGCGACATGGCCCTGAGTGCAATTTTCTACACTGGCTGCATCGAGGAACCGGCGGTCTCCCCTGACTGTAATCTCCCCCAAACTGAGAACCTGGGGCCCTCGAACTCTGACCCTGTCCTGAACGGAAAGAGCGATCAGATTTTTGGCCTGGGAACTGGGGAGGTGCACTCGTCACTGACTGGCCTGAGTTCCTGGAATATGTCTGTCGTGATCCCCCTCTAAAATCGCTACCTGTGCCCATAGACCTGGCCCTTTTGCTTTGCCCTCTGTCAATATCACGATCACCCCTTTGCGGAGGTTGTTGCCCTTCAAGATTTTGGGCATGGGCTTGAATGCGGGAAATGTCCATCCCGTCTTGCAACGAAGCTGTTAGGCAATCCTTAAACAAATGTGGCCCTAAGCCGCTCACAAATCTGTGCACCCGGTCGCCCATGTCGGCTACCATAGTAGGAGCATATCTAGCCAAAGAATTAAATTGAAGGCTATACTCCCGGGCGCTCATATTACCTTGCTTCAAATTCAGAAATCTATCTGCTCTAGCTCGGTAGACCTCGGGCGGCAAATAATGACGAAGGAAGGCATCAAAAAATTCTTGCCACACGGGAGGAGGCGCATTCTCTTGCCTCGACGCCATCCAATTATTGTACCATAAAACCGCCACATCTCGGAGTCTATATGATGCTAACTCTACTGATTCGGTCTCAGAAGCATGAATAATCCGCAACGTTCTCAACATTTCATCAATAAACCCTGTGGGTCTTCATCCGGTTTGGACCCAAAGAATTTCGGAGGATTTAGGCTCATGAAGTCACGGGCTCTAGTACTAGCTGAACGATCACTTGGGCCCGTATTTTGCCTTTGTGCCTGAGCGGCAACCAACTGTGTCAATAAATGAATAGCCTCTATCACTTGTTGACCCGATGTAGCCGATGGAGGAACTGGAGGCATAGTAGCTGGAGCTGAAGCCCCATCTTGCTCTTCCGTAATAGGCGGAGTAGTGGAGGCATTAGATAAAGCCTCATTATGTGATTCATCCTCATTTGCATTCATGGGCGGCTCTCTTTCCACCCGCCTTTTCATAGTAACTTTGCCCTTCCGGGCAGCTTTAGCTTTCCTTTTTGGCGGCATTCTGAAATCACAACATACTCATTAGGGAGGATTAAATCTTATATTTGGCTCTATCGCACGATTTCATATGAAGAAAGATGGTCATTTTTCCTAAATGCCCTGTAGCCTCCTATTTATTAGCGTGGCGCGCAACACACCATAAACAAGACTCTACTAGACACGGCTCGTAGACACTTCCTAGAACCGAACGCTCGATACCACTTCGTCACGACCCGAACTACGGCCGCGACGGCATCCGGGGCTAACCACCGAACACCACTCATTCCATTATCTACATGCTCTCATTCATAATACTTGCTCAATCTCATAAGAATATATCACCATAGAAAATGTAATCACTCTTATAAACATAAGCCCTTCGGCTATCAAAATAATATATACATATATACACATACATATACATGGAGACCATGGGACCATACTACCCACACATGTGTATCTACGAGCCTCTACTAGAGTACTAGACATATGGACGGGACAGGACCCCGTCGTGCCCAATCATGAACATATACATATATATACCAAAAGAATAATCAATGGCACCTCCGGACAATGGAGTGCTCACGAGTCAGCCACTAGCTCCTATAAATCGGCACCGTCTCCTTGCCTACCTGTGGGCATGAACACAGCGTCCAAAGAAAACGGACGTCAGTACGAACATTGTACTGAGTATGTAAGGCAGGAATGAAATAAACATAATAAGCGTATCATAAGTCATGAGATGGAGATACAACCTGTGTACTCGTATAATCATAGGTACATTTCATATACATTTATCATACATAAGCATGTCATATACATTACCATAGTGTACACTTTATCATATTACGTATACATCATCATGCCATACATGCATCGTCATACCAATCGTACATCATCATATCGTTAACCCGCATCCGGGTAACCATTATATGCCGCCCACTAATGGTGTCATGCCCGGCCCTCTAGGCTCGGTAGAATCATAGCAGCCCGCCGTAGCGGTGACATGCCCAGCCATCTAGGCACGGTGGAATCATATGCAGCCCGCCTTAGCGGTGACATGCCCGGCCATCTAGGCGCGGTGGGATCGTATCGTCATACATATCATACATGGCATGCATTTATCATCGTACGTTATCCATCATCATAGTCATCGCTATCATTTATTTCGTAAGCATATCATAGTGTCATCATACATGTATCATCAATTCATACTTTAGAACTTGGAAACAAGCATAGTTATGTCGGGGTGACGTAAGGTCGTGGACCCCCAATGTCATTATGAGCATTCGTAATTATCCTGCCTCACCTTGAAGGAACAAACATAAGGTGAGTGTATGTAATGATTGACATCAATAGATTTCATATAACTTCATTAGCTTAGTAGGAGCATTACATCATAGACTATAGCATCTCTAGACTTAGCTTGTTATTATCGTGATCATAATCATAGCATATCCCTTATCTCGTAGAACTATTCGTGGACAAGAGCTCATAGTCTTCTTGGAGATGGATCATTCATAATAAAAGAGGAAATTCATGCCATATGGACTCATGCCTTAGAAGGAAGGGATTAGCCTCACATACCTTTGTCGTTTACTATTCTATCGCTTGCTCGTTCTTCTTGAATGCACTTGTTTATACCTTCAAGAGAATTCGTATCGTCATTAGCTAACTAATCATGAGAACGTACTCATTAGAGCTAGAGAAATTTGGGCAGCACTTCCTTTGTTTATACTACTTTCCGCCATATTCCATATCAACTCCCAACATTCATAACGAAAATCATAATATCACTAACAACGATCGTCATTCATTTACATAATTCGTATTTCACAATTCTACTTCAATTCCCCACATTCATGACTAAAAGTCCATCGTCGTATTCTTTCATATCCAATACTTATTTCATGTTCGATAAGTCATTTATAGCGCATTTATATCATCAACATATCCATTTCCATGATTCAATTCAACTACAACACACTAGCAATACTATTCACACATTTGATGACCCATTTGCTATACACTTCTACAATCCATGTGTTTCAACTTATAATTACTTCAAACAACATGTAAACATCATGAAACTTACCTTAGATGATAGAGGAATAGTCTTGGAATGGTGATTCACCCATAGCACCAAAACCCTACTTTATCTCTCTTGGGAGTTCTTGGCTTGGAAGAATTTTAATGGGTTTCCTTCCCTTGATTCTCTTGATTTCTTGTTATTGATCCTTGATTTCTATGGATTTCTCATGGGTGAAGTGTTTGGAACTCTCTAGAGCTTTCTTGAAGTGTGGAGGTGAAGTGGGAAATGAAAATGAAATGGAAAGGATCCCTTATATAAAAATGCACTTCGATCCCGTGAAATATACGGACCAACATACGGTCCGTATAAAATCTATCGACCGTATGTTGGACCGTATATCTGGTCCGGTGAATCATGACATACGGGGCCGGATCTACGGCTGGACATACGGTCCGTAGATATTATATGGCCGCATGTCTGGCCGTATGTTTGCCCAGTTTTTCGAGAGTTGTTTCGTCGACTCGTTTGATCTCCGATCCTTATGGAACCTTCTTAACACTTGTTCCTTACTTCAATACCATTCTAAGGGATGTTATAACTCTTCCTCAAAGGGTCATTAAGGCATCATTAGCTCAGTACTCGTAATTCTTATCCGATACATTCAACTTACAACTCGTTTTCCTTAACACTTCCTTTCCTTGACTCGAATGTCTTTGAAAATCTTAATTAGCATCATCAATTTCTATCTCCTACTTATCCCAAACCTCGTACACGTCGTGTCCTTCGTGATTCTATTCACTGCACACTAACGGGGAATTTTTCGAGGTGCAACACGATCTATAGGAGCTAGTAGCAGACGTGTGAGCACTCCATTGTCCGGAGGTACCATTGATTATCCTTTTGGTACATATATGTATATGTTCATGATTGGGCACGACGGGATCCTGTCCCGTCCATATGTCTAGTACTCTAATAGAGGCTCGTAGATACGCATGTGTGGGTAGTATGGTCCCATGGTCTCCATGTATATGTATGTGTATGTGTGTATGTTATTTTGATAGCCGGAGGGCTTATGTTTGTAAAAGTAATTACGCTTCATATGATGACATGTTTCTATGATTACAAGCATATAGTACGAATGAGAGCATATAGGTAATGGAAATGAGTGGTGTTCGGTGGTTAGCCCCGGATACCCATCGCGGCCCGTAGTTCGGGTCGTGACATTGTATGTCACACCCTTAATCCGATAGGGTGTGATGGGCACCCGACCCTTACATAGGGCCGAACGAACCCGCTGACTTTCGTGACACTCATAATCAGACGGGACCCTCAAATCACAACATAAATGCATAATGAAAGTTTTGCGGACAACAGACATGCTTTCATCTTCTTCAAATCAAATAAAATCTGTAATCGTATAAAATCCGTACTATAATGCATAATCATACATCGACTTATAGAGCCGCTTATAAGACTAACATATACAATACTTGACTCTGTCTGCAAAGTCTCTAACACAGAACATGATGCCATAATATATATACTCTGACTCGGCAGCACTCCGGAGGAAATGGAGCTCGCCAACCAGCTGGAACATCTTCTGCTAACATCTTCTGCTCATCTGGGTGTACCTGCGCGGCATGAAACGCAGCCCCCGAAGAAAGGGGGTCAGTACGGAATATGTACTGAGTACGTAAAGCATGAGAGACAGTAAACAGGATCATAATCGAAATGGGGTTACAGGAACAAGTGTAAATAACCAGATAACCAAACCTGCCTTTTGAAACACTTATCATGCATATACATGTGTCGGTAAGTAAAACCATATCATAATCCTGTCGTCATATCATCGTATATATATACCGTACCCGGCCCTCTAATGAGGGACTCGGTGAGTAAAATCATCGTAGAAACATGTAGCGTGTCCCGGCCCTCTAGCGAGGGACTCGGTAAATGAAATCATCATATGCATGTCAATTATCGGAAATCATATGCAAATTTCAGAAAACATGAATAATAGTCAGAATACCAGAATGCTTACTTCTGAACATAAATCATGCATATCAAGAACATATATCATATGCGGCCCATAATGGGACCCGGCGGACGGAACGTGGTCGCCCCTCCTGTCTTGGGCGCCACAACTCATCATACTTCGGAAGTTTTGCATATCTCCGAACACATCCTCCGTATCACATCATAATTCAGAACTCATCATACTTCGTTTCGTATCATATATCAAAACTCATCATACTTCGGAAAACTCATCATTCTTCGGAATTTAACAAATGCGCACGATACATACCGGCCCGGGACTCGGCGAAGGAATTAACAATAATGTGCACGAGCAGAATCGTGAGAATTATATGCAATTTAAAACATTTATAAACCACATGCAAGTTAAACATTTACAAAGACTTAATAAATTAATCAAAACGAACCATTATTTACAAATTAGGACAATAGTCCAATCAAGTTTCTTCCGGATGCCACTCGGGAACACATCAAACAGAACTTTAGAAATCATAGTTACGTATCGAAATCATATGCATAAAAATCCTCATTTCGGACTGTTATATCTCGCATTTTATGCGTATTCGGAAAAATTGGAAACAAGTCGGAATGGTAGGAATTAAGGTTCCAATTGGATTCTATTTAGTGTGCATGGGATGTTTAAGGAAAATATTGACGTGGAAATATTAAAGAAGGTTAAGGACATTGTAAGGAATTGATCTTGTTTGGCTCATAAGTTGGTTATGGAAAAATTTAGGTGTGGAAATATCGAGAAAGGCTAAGGGCAAAATTGGAATGTCGGAAAAAGGTTTCATGAATCACCAAATGTGGGCTAAGGAAATTGGGCTTGAAAAATTCAAAAAAAAAATAAAAGAGGCCAAGCCCAACCCATGAAGGGTGGCCGGCCATGGCAAAAACAAGGGACAAAAATTTAATTAAGTCATGTGACATGGTCACATGACAAGCTAAGAATATAAGGGGCATGAGAGTTCAAGAAGATTCAAGAGAAATTTAGAAAGGAGAAAGAAAGAATGAAGGAGAGAAACTACCATGGCCATTCGGCCATGGTTCCCAAATTTTGTCCCCTCAATTTTGTTTCCAAAAAATTATTTTCTTGCTATATTCCTACCAATTCAAGGTCCCTTAACAACTTGGTGCAATTGTTTTGGAAGGAGGAACACTTATTTCTTCAAGTTGGCAAATTGGTGAAGTGAAGAAACTTGAAAGGGAAGGTAAGAATTCACCCCTTTTATGTATGTTATGAAGGTTGGTTTGTGTTGTGGAATATGTAAATGAGTAGAAATTATAAGAATATGGAAGTTTGCATGGTGAATATGAAAGTATGCATGTGGCCGAATAGGTGTAGAGTAATTATGTTGAGATTTATGTTGTAGTCTAGTTGTAGTTATGATGGAAATTATATTGGAAATGAAAGTTGAAAGAATTTGGTCGAAGTTGGAAAATATGGTATGGCCGTGTGGTATATGGTAGGAGGAACATGTTGAATTTATTTTGTTTAATGTGTTAGTTGTGTCGTCATGATCGTTATAATGTAAATGAAGCAATTACGGGTTGAGTTGGTATGAAAACGGAATGTAGGAACTTATGTCGTATTTATATGATTTTATGATATTATGGAAATTGAGATATTAGAGTGTGAATT